>NC_060281.1:53644004-53801504 GCF_021613505.1 Equus quagga
GGGGGGGGGAAGGAACAAGGTTCCTGCAGGACTGATCAGAGGCTGAAGCAGGGACACTGGGGAGACGAAGTGGGAAGAGAGCAGGGGTGAAAGGTTAATTTGTCCTCCACTGCCCTGTGGACAGGTCCGTGCTCTTGAGGTCTTGCCTGTAGGTTCATGACTTAGGACCTCCCCCAAGCATGACAGGAGGGCGCTGTTTATTTCTCATAACAGAGTCCCTCCTCAGTCCCCTCACCACATGCTCTCAGGTCAAGCCCACACAGCACAGGCTACATGTTAAGAAAGTATCTGGACAGAGAAAAAACATTTTTAAGCAACAGTGAAATTGAAAGGGAAGGAGGATGAGCAAGTCTTTTCTTCCCTTATCAAACAGAAATATTTGCCTAGAGAACAGGTTTTAGTTTCTTTCCAAAGACTTCAGAAAAAGAATGACGGTGATATAAAAATACTTTGTGAAACTTACGAAAAAAATGTTTCTGTAGAATATTTGGCACGGAAGTTACAGTTCATACAAAACATATTGATTTCAACTCCTTCTAGATTTCTGAAAGAATGAGTGAGAAAACAAGATTTGCTCAAGAAATAAAGTAAACCTGAATTTCTAGCTTAAAATGAGAAAAGAATAGAAATGTCAGCAATAGTGAAATGAGAAAAATAGCTCCTGATCCTTATTCACTGAAAAGAAAGGAGCGTGTTGCTTTCTCCTCACCCCTTTCTTTGGAAGCTGCTGAAATCATAGACTTTATGACTTTTGAGTGAATTTCCTTATTACAAAAGATAATACAAAGAAGGGCATTTTTTAAAAGAAAGGTATAAAAAGCAGAGAAGGGATGGATGTGGGAAAATGTCTCCTCATGGTGTATTTAACAAGTCTGAGATGAGATCATCTTTTATCACAGACTTCCACTGAAATTAGTGTCCCAGATACAGTCAGACACCGGGAGAGTCACCTCTGCCACCCACCTTCATGTGACGGAGGAGTGGCAGTGTTCCGCAACACATCCAGCAGAGACGCCCCAACTTGAACACGGAGGCAGGCCTTTCATTTTAATGGGACGATCTGTCGTAATCAACAGGTGTACTGGAGAGGTTTCTGCTGTAGAAAATGTATTATTATTTATATTATCCTTAAACAGATCAAAAGAAAACAAAAGAAATACAAAAAAGTAAGTCCTACACTGTGTCTGAGAAAAGATGAAGACAGTTCAGTGTTGTTTTGTCGCAGTAACTTTCAGTCTGGTCTCATGCAAAGACAGAGCCCATAAAGGCAACATTTCCTCTCTTTTGTTCTGAAAAGTACCAAAGATTTCTTCATGTTTTTGGCAAAAACTGAGTGACCTGTATCTAGAAATGTCAGGTAAGCGAAATGACGTCTTCCCCCGGAGGCCAGGGAAGGACGGGTGTCTGGTGCTGGCAGGCTCTACCCTTTCTCTCTCTGTCCTTTCCTTGAGGTCCCAGTAGCTGTTGTCCCAGATTCTGCTTCCTAGACAGAGTGTCTCACGTTGGTGTCACTTTTATTTTATTAGCCATTATTTTGAGTCTATGGAGGAGCTGTTCACAGAGATTATTAGTGGTGTAGAAAGCAGTTTGTTGTGTTTTTTTAAAACTATTTTCTGACGCCCAGGACTAATTGTTTTTCACGGGAGTCTCTGCCACGGGCCTGGTTTGCTCTGAGCGTGAGTTTGGCACAGAATCCCCGTCCTGCTCTGTCTCTGGGAGCTGCCCGACTTCCTAAAGGTTGTGCCGCCTTCAGCTCCTGTCTATGAATAATGGTGTTTGTTGACAGCCTATGTCAAAAAGAAGTTGTGACAAACATGCGAGGCACTTGGAGAGCACTTTGGGCGTCCTGGAAGAGGGACACGGCGTAAACACAGGGGAGCGTTCGTGTGGAACCAGCCTCGGAGTGCTATTCCGGCTTCACACAGAATTTTCTCTCTCCATCGAGGGATGGAGAGCTTGGCGGGTTGGTGAAGGCTAGAGTTTCTGGACTGCGTATTCCAGACTGTGCATGTGCGTGTGTTAATGTGCAAAAGGGCGTGCCTTCATTTATGGGCTCCTCGTGCCTCAGTGGAAAACCTCAAGGGGAAATGGAGTTTCAGGCAGGCTTTTAGAGATGAGAGGAAGAAAGGTGCGCAGCGACCGTGGGAGAGAAGAGAAACTTCGTGAATGTGAGGAGTGACAGAAAATGGGGAGAGTGGAAATGGGAACATCACACTTTAAAGGAAAACGAGGGAATTGTATTAACTTAGGAAGATGAATTTTAAAATCTCTCCAGGAATCTGATCTGGGAGGGAGACTTTCTCTAACCTCATAGCTGTGAAAATTAATGTTATTCCTTTGAGTGACTCTGAGAAGGAAAACCTCAATTTAAAAATACAGGCAGGTGTTGTGGCAAGTTTATTAAATATTCCAGACAGTTTTTTTTTTTAATTTTAGAGGATAATAATCAGTGACTACTTACGACGAGTGAGTCATCATAAAATAAAAATTCAGCCCGGACCCATGCAGTCCTGAACATACTTAAGCCTTAGTACATTTTTGATTAATTAAACAAATACATGTATTAAGCAACCTAACACGGAGGCCGCTTGAGGACTCGTTTGGTGAAAATGATTATAAAAAAATTACAGATAACCAAAACACACAAAGTGAAATTGGCATTTCACTGTGCCTTAAGGCTTGTCCTGATAAATAAGTGATGAAAGAGAAAGGAGACTAAGATGGATTAACAGAGCATGACAAACAGCCAGACTTTGTCATGGACCTGAACACCCCGGGCAGAGCGTGCACCACCCTCCCTGCTCTCGCCAGTTTGGTTCATTCCTGGGCCTGCAGGTGTAGGGCCATCCTGAGCAGGGGCCAGTCTGGCCATGTACCATCTCTAGATCAGAGAAGGGAGGAAAAGCTGGAGAATTTTTGGTGCAAAGATGACAATTGCTGTCTGCAATCAGAAGAGCTGTGTTCAAATCCCATTGTCACCATTTATTCGCCAGGGTAACTGTCATTTTGGTATTCCTAGTCTCATTTTATACATCTGCAGAAAGTAGGTAGTTTCTCACCAGGGTTGTTGTAAGGATCAAACAAAAAAAACTATGTTTGAAAGGGCTTTGAAAACTATTTTTTAAAAAATAGAAACCAAAACACAAATTTTTGTTAGACTAAGTGACTGGAGGAACAGGCCAATATTATCATTGCTTTGAGTTCTTTAGGATATGAATCCAAATGCTCCGTATTTAAGGTCTGAAAATTAGATGTAATTCAGAGTCCTTGGAGAGAGGGATCTTTAAATAAATGATATTGATAGAACTCTTTCATCAAATTTCTATAATTTTGGCGGAACAATGGGTTCAACTCTGGAGAGGCTCCTCCAGGTTTTCTGAAGCCCTTCCAGTTCCCAGCCAGGGTGAAACTGGGCATAATCATTGCATTATGACACATGCTTCCCTGTTACATTAAAGCAAAAATGAGTTTGCCAAGAAAAAGCAGCTTTTCACAGAGGGTGTAGCACATGTTGTGGGAAAACTAGTCTGGCTGGTTCCACCTCAGCTCAATCTTTTGAGTGCAATTTTTGTTGTCAGCCGGACCAACGAATATTACAGAAACCATCGCCCTAATGCCAGTTCCTCATTTGGGAAAACACACACACACACACACACACACACTCACACACTCAGAGTCACTGGAAAATTATAAATTGACATAACTTCCTAGATGGCCCGAGGACTTCAAAGAGTTAGAGAAGCATCAATCAGATAAAAACCTGTGTGTGTCACCTATGTTTTAAAATGTTACAGTCGTGTTTAAATAGCTGGCGGGTCAGTCTTTTTTTTCTTTCTTTTTTTGAGTGTGCAGCAAAACAAGCTTCAACAGACTGGAAAAATACAATTTTTTCCTTCAGTTTTTGTTTTCATTTGTTGCTGCTTCCATTCACCCTGGAGGTGGTCACAGTCTGCTGTGCCACTGTCTCTAGGGTGCTGGGCAAGGCGAGAAGCTGGGAGACAGAAGATGGCATCATTTCTGCCTGGGAGGGAAGAACCGGGAGTGGAGGTAAATAACGGCAGCAGGTTTTTCTCTCCGACCCCCTGCTCTGTGCCCGAATGCCGTGGACACAATCTTAAGCACACCTTGTCATCAGAGGAACTTTCTGGAAGCCAGCCAGCTGCAAGGCCCAAGGTCAAGCCTCCGCCATGACTATCAACAACAAGGAGAACCTTGGGGGCCCAGGGAGGTGACGGCAGGTGGAGAGGCAGTTAGCGAATTCCGCAGAGCTGCCTGCTCACCGCTGTGGCTTCGGCGATGGCAGCGGCTGCTGTGACTGCTCAGAGGCTTTATCTACTGATCGACACGGTGTGCCAGAGGGCTGACGGGATAGCCCGCTTTGGCAGAGGGTTCCAGTTGTAGCCTGCAACTAGACGGCAGAAGGAAAAGGAAAAAAAATTCTAACAACAGACCAGCGGGATCAGTTCCTCAGAGCACAAACCCCAGTTCCAGGCCTTGCCCGCTCCGTGCCTGGCTCTTGCAGCCAGGGCTGCCTGCTTGCATTAATTACCTCTCATTCCCAGACACATTTATTCCAAACTACCTTTAGGGTTCAAAGTGCAGGAACAAAATGACTTGGGTTGAAAGCACTTAACAAACAGGTTATTTTAAATTAACAGACACTTTTACCAGCAGGCCTAAGGAGCTTATTCATGTCATGGCGGAGTTAGCAATGCCATATATCCGGTGAAAGAACACACCAGTCACATTCTCTATGGTAAAGGACACTAAGTTTATTTTGAGATTTAAATATTTCACTGAGACATATTTACCAGAGAGCTAAATCAAAGGAAATAACAAAACTCAAAGCTTACACAAATTTCTAATATTAGTCATCTTTATCAATATATATATAGCATGTTAGAGTTTCTGTAAATGTATTATTAATTTGTTAGTTTTTTCCCTTAGAAGTTTTCTAATATCCCTAAAATACTTTAATTGCTATAGTTTTTGGAATATTTCCTTTTCCCCTTGGATTACAGGAATATATGGCTTTTTTCTGTTACTTTGAAAGTAGGCATTTGTTTTATATTGTCTTGTATAGAGCGAGGTTGAACAATGTTGAATGAAAAAATTTTTCACAGAATTCAAAGTAGGTGACTACAGGAGAAAACCCCGGAATTTTATCCCAAATTTCAGTGAGTTAATAATATGCTACCGCTTGCTTCATAAAAGGATTCTCTGTAGGATAATGGGTTCCTTGACAGCATTTAACATTATTTGATTTACGCACAACTTTCCAGGAACATTTAACCACCTAAAGTGGGAGAATGCCCACTGGGTTATTGTGGGTGGTAATGACACCTGGGAAGCACCTCTGTTTTAGTTGTCATTTATAGCAGCAGTAAACGCATATTGATTAAAATAGATCCACACATGCAACCTGCTCTTCAATCTATTATTTAGATAGACTAAGCAGAGGTGGTGCTCCTTTGGTGTTTTGTGTAGTGCCTAGAGCACTGTGAACACTCATTAAAAGTTAAGGAGAGTAATGTCTCCCTAGCATGCGATGCAAATTTTCCATTTTACAAACCATTGAACAGAAATGGCAAGGCATGAAATACCAGGTAAAACGCACAGATATAATAGAGTCTTTAGCCTGATAAAGACAAGTTAAGGTTAAGTATATTTGGTAGACTTTTCTCATTGAAGGTTTACCACTCAATACCGACCACTTATCATAAAGAACAAAGAGAAAGGCTCACAAGGTCATATGTTAAGATAACTTAAACAAGCACCTCTAAAAACACCAATTAAATTCGAGGTCTAAACTACTAGGCTGTAAGGAAAAATTGAAATGCAGAAAATATAAGACGTTAAGACTGGTTATAACCAAATTGCTAAACTAGGGTGTCATGAATTTACCATGACCCAATTTCACTATTAACCAATTCTGAATTTTACTTTACCGTTGGATACAGTTGGATTCTCACTGGGGAAAGTTAGGCCCTTTGGGAAATGCACCTACTCTCCCAGTACAAAAAATTGGCATCTTGGGGAACAACCTTCTAAGATAAAGCCCTGGAGTAGCAAGACCTAGGTTCTGGCCTGGCGTTGTTGCTAACAGACTATCTGACCTTGAGAAAGTCTTTTACTAGTTTGCTTGGCTTTCTGTTCCTTCCTCTGGAGGTGAACAGCATTCTCCTGTGATGAGACTCTCGTAGGTCTAATGGTCTGTGATTCTAGATAAGCAATTTTCTGCAGAGAAGTCATTTGTGTCCAAACAACAGATTGCCAAGATCACCAGAGAAATGGATGGACAATCCAAAAATTGGTGCAAAGAGCCCCAGAGTAGGAGTTAGGAGACCTGTTTTGGGTTTCTCCCTTGATTTTTGCCTGTGATTCATTTTCCACTATAAAGTGTGAAGCAGGGCACAGCCCTTATCTGATTTGCTGGGTGTTGTGAAAAAAAAAATAAAAACAGTGTCCTAGTTTTCAAAAAAAGGACAACCTCATGGTTTATAATAATTTATTTCATTAGTGTATATACATATGTACACACACACACACTATCCAGAAAAGATACCCAGGTTTTGGTCCTATGGGGCACCTCATATTGCAGCCATCTGCTTTCAGAACACACCAAATCTTCTGCAGTTGTCCTATGTGTTCCAGAGCATAATACCTTTAACATTTGAAACTTAGTAAAGAGAATGTCTCAAAATCAGGTCTTGATTTTATGTCACATGAATAAACTTCCAATCAGTGATACATGATTGTTTTTCCTTGTTCCAGATAAACAGAAAACAAGTACACTGATTGAAATACGGCCAGAAATAAAATCTACTGTTAGCATAAAAACCTTTAATCAGATTCATTTCAATGTTCCCATTTGTGTGGTGATATTATTAAAAAGCATCTCAAAAACAAACATACAAGCTGGAATGCTGCAATCCTATGGCTTTTGAAAGGGAATGGCATCCTTGCAGGCAATGTTCCACAGCCCTCATGTGCATGATGCCAGCTGACCTCAGAGCACCCTGTTCTACCTCTCCCAACCGGGTGCAAAGAGAACAGAATCTATGGCAAGGCAGGAAATGAAGAATCAAGTGATAAGAGCCCAGTATTATTGGTGGGAAACTGAAGCAGAATATGTCATGTTCTCAAGTGAAAGAGCTAGCGAGGACCAGTCTTGGAGTTGAATCTTAGCCTACAGTGTCTGGGTTCTTTCCACTGCACCTGCTGGTCCTGATGCAATAGTATTGATGTTGAGAAAGAAGGAAACAAGTAGGGGAAAAGGTCAGCACTGGCTCTACTTTCCAGATAATCCATCTCCAGACAGACTCTCTCAGTGGGCCTCCAAGTTTTACCAGTTTGCTTTGCAGAGGATGAGCCGTTCCTTCCTGCTGTTCATCAGCTCCTCTGCTACACCCTTACCCGTCCTCTTCCAGGTACAGTGGGACTTCAGGAAATTAAACACATGATGTCACCCTGGGACACATTTGGAAATTCCTGATCTGCATATTTTCAGCCTCTGTTCTGATCAAGTAGGAAACATCTTAGTATCAGCAAAATCTCTTCTAATTTTCACAAGTGCCCCTTCCTCTCTTCAGACCCACATGACTACTCACCTCCAGGAAAGCCATAATGAACACACTGACTATCCAGTGCTTGTTCTTTGAAGAACAATAACAACGTTCACTCTCTCCTGCTCTAAAGAGGTCAAAAGTGTAGCAAGTTTCCTGCGCTATCCATCGGCCTGGTCCTTCGAGGGCCTCCTCCCCACATTCCAGTCTTTAGGGGACACTGGTCACATCCAGGACCCTTGCATTTTCTTAAAGACAACCTATTATAAATCTACTCTGCTTAAGCAAATCAAGATTTGGAGAAGTAGACATGTTGAGTTTCTCCTTCTGCCATCTTGAGCAATATAGTTCATTTTGTGCAAGCAGCTGTCCAATTCTGTTCAGGGTGTTTAAAACTTTTTATTTATTTACTTATAAACTATTTATTATACTTTAGAGGACTCCAAGAAGCAAAGAACTGTTAGAGCTTTAAAAGAGGCAATCATGGAATAATTTTATAAAAAACAGAATTCCAAAGTTCTGGTTCAATGGTATTAGTACTTCCAAACATTCTCCTGCCTCAGCAGGTGGTGCTAGGATTAGAAACCACAGGACTGCAAATTACTAATACTTTGCGCTGGAAATGTCAACTAAGAAATTAATTTGGCTGGTATTAAAAACGTCAGTGCTAATTGTAGGCTCAGTAGGCACAATTTTTATTAGCACAAACTACACTATCATGTAATTATTATTTACCCATAGTGTAATCATCCTATCAATTTGCCAGAATTTTTTCTCCTCTGCAACTTCTTTTTTCTATCACCCATCGATATCAGTATAGCACCTGATCCGTGAGCAAAAGTAACGTGTTTGAGAAGCACAAATAACTGACGAGGGGAAAAAATATCTTAATTTTTAAATGGTGAGTTTTGTGTTCTGGACTTAAAAAATGATAGAAGTAGCAGCTTTGAAAGGACACTAACAGAAGTTTAAAATGATAGGGTTTTGAAAGTGGTTTTGGAGACTAGTTGCTTTTAGGCTTTGACTGAAGGAGCCTGGGACTACAGCACGGACAACGTAAAGTGGTCTGAGCCATATCGTATAGTGAGCCACTTCCTAGGCGCCTTTCCCACCCTCTGGCAGGATCAGATGGAGTGAGCTTCAGAACTTTGTCCTCCAGACAAGCCTCTTACAGCTTCGTTGGCGCCTGTATCGAGGAGCACTGAAAGGAGGGAGGCTGCCGAAAGAGACGGGAGAGGGAAAGTGCGTTCTAACTGGTACCAGGGAGCTGGGTTAGAGATCCATTTTATGAGCTTGTTTTCAACAAAACATAGTTTTCAAGGACAGAAAAATTTAATAACAAGTTTGTTTGGTTTTGCAGAGGACCGAATGCTTTTTATGAACCTTACCTAAAAGCAAACTCTATGACACGTGGAAATAGAAATACAGAGTTCCAGGATTTAGTCTGAGGACACACAATATCAGCAAGTGCCCAAGTTTTTGATTTCAGGACAAATACTTCAGCATAATAGAGCGCACCGCCATGGCTGGTTTTAAACATTTTGCAAATCCTACAATGTGGCTGGTTCTCTTGTTCAGGTGTGTGCTGACTTCAAGGCAAACATAAAACGTTTTCTCTAGAACGGGCTATAGTCTTTATTTATATTGAGGTATAATGGACATATAATATTAGTTTCATATGTACAACATAATGATTTGATATTTGCATATATTGCAAAATGATCACCACAATAAGTCTAGGTAACAGGGGCTGGAGTTTTTAACTTTTAACCAGTGAGAGTAGTGGTTACTCTTTAATGAACTTGATAACTATGAGGGGGTAAAACTGGAAGTCTCTAATTGGCCTAATTGCTAGTCTCTAATCTGGCCTTTCTGGAATTAGACAATGATAATTATTTAATAATCATCAAATAATTGTTCAGTAGTAGAGTTCTCAGAATAAATGTTATTTCTATAAAATGTTATGTCTATAAATAAAAACAAAAAATAAAAAATATTTCTAGAAATGTTATTTCTATAAAACCCCAGAATATATGGAACTATTTATATTTCCAACTTGCAAAGCTCTTTCTCTTCTCTTCTCTCTCTCCTCCTCTTTTCTCTTCTCTTTTCTTTCTTTCTACCTATCTACATACATACCTATCTATGATTGGATATAAAGCCAGCACTCACTTTTCTGTGCAGAATGGATTGTCCTTCCACTTTTCAATAACCGTCACTAGTTTCTTGCCTGCGACAAGGCAGTGAGAGTCTTAACTCCAACAGTAGCACTTAGAGATGAGGGCCAAGGTTGGGCACAGAGGGTTGCTTGCTAATGTTTCATTATAAAACTGCCTCTCTGAGTGGGGCTGTTTAAATATGGAACACCTTCTGTTTGAAGATGGAAAAGAAAAACATTCATTTGAAAAATGGAGATCTATTAGTTATACCTACCTCAAAGTAAATAGAATAATTTATTTCTTCGTGTTTATCAGATTAACATTTACACATATATTACATACATACATATAGTATATATGTATGTAAACTGAAGGCAAAATTTTGTTAAGGATCTTGAGAATTCCTTTTTTAATGGAATAAGGTATATATTACCTAAATTGCCTATATTATACATTACTCTTACCACACCTGAAAATCAAGTCATCCCAACTTTATTAAGCTAGGTGCTAAAATTTGCATTTTTAATTTATTTTCTTTCTGGTGGACCAATCATCCTCTTTGGTTGAGAAAAAGGCATGAAAAGAGATAAGATCTTCCCTATCAGATTGAATGAACTCTCTACGAGTCAAGCAGGAAAATGCCTCACGGTGCTGTCAGAATCAAATGGAAATATTTGTTATATAAGGCCTAAAAAATATCTTCTGAAAATTACTGCAACTTCCCCACTGCATTCTTAGACATAGATTTTTGAAACAGTCAATCCACAGGTATGAAATAGAAGCTAAAATAGTCCATAAAATAAAGTAAAATGTTTAATTGTGTAAGTAAAAATTCAACCTACTGTTTTTTATCTGCACTCAGCTTCAAATAGTGATATCTAATCTACAAATTTCATGAGGCTGGGAAAAAAAATTTAAGTTTTTTAAGTTTTAAAGTTTGAATTATTGTTTCTTTTTGAATCTTAAAAATCCATAAAACCTTCAAGAGATATAAAGTATATTATTATATTGGCTAATCTATATTTTGCAGTAGCTCTATTCTTTATAATATGAGTATTTGTAAAGTGCTTCTCTACTAAGGATACTCTTTATATGCTAATTATTCCTTTAAAATATATAACTGAATAGGAATATATTTGCTCTTGTTTTCATCTTATTACTTTGGTGAGAATATTCCTTTTCTAAATTAATAAAGATAGTGAATGGTGTAGATTTGAAAAACTTCTTAGAAAAACAAGTTGGAAAATTTTGAAACAGAACTGTGTGACATGCTAACCCATGTTTTTAAATTAAGACAAATAGAGGCAGAAATAGCTTGAAATACACACATATTACCTTTCAGTGAACTGATATTTTTCACTGTTACATATTTTATATTCTCCCCACCCAAGGATGTACATTGTTAGCTTACCTCATCAAGCCTCTCCTTATTTAAATCTTCTCCTTCTTTCTGAAATTACCTAACTCCATTGTGTGTCTAGTGAAAAACACCATGCACCAAACGCCTCCCTTCCGCGGGAGTAGGAGTGGAAGGGGTGGGTGGAAGGAGGAGCCATGATTTCTTCATCAGCTGTCTTCCCGTGTTCCCCTAGCACCTGTCCCTGGGTCACCACATTTATCATTGCCTGTCTTGTATCAAGTTATTTATGTGTCTGTTTCTTCACCTGGCAGAGTTCTGTAGCCCTGGCTCGATCTTCCCAGTTTCTCTCTTTTTCTTTGGGTGCTTCTGCATTACAAGCATCATAGGCTCCTGTCTTCTCTTGAACAACTGCTTTCCTTGTCCAGATCACTCCTTAAAAGTTGAGAAAACTCACCCCTCATCAAAATTTATTAGAGAATTCTTGGGCCAATGGGCTTGGGAACTGAGAGTCAGAGAGGCCAACCCCTGGAAGGGAGAAGGGAGATTTCTGCATTAGTTCAGAACACATTGGCATGAGGATTAGGCCATACCCCTTTTTACATGCACTGTCCTGCAACAACTCTATCCCTGTAGGCATCCCGATCTTACCTGGATTTCTCAAACCTAATTTAGATCAGGGTGTGAGTAGGTGAGAGTGTTCAAAAGAAGAGGCCCCTGGGGCTTCCAGAAACTTTCTATTCCTAGGATGTCAACTTGATATTTCCTGGTGTCTTGAACCAATCCAACTTTTTAACCAGGAGCCAGTGTGGAATGGTGCAGAGCGCAGGCTCGAATCCCAGGTTTAGCGCCGACCAGTCATGTATCCTTGTCGTCTAACTTCTCTGTGCCTCGGTTTCCTCATCTGATACGTGAGTACGATAATAGTATCATCTCATAGGGTTGTCAGGAGGATTAAACAAGTTAATACATGTAAAACGTTTAAAACAATCTAGTTGCATTTATTACTCTATGGCTTATTTGCTTTCAAAGTTCTTTGACTTTTCCTTCAATTCTAGGAGATTAATCAAATGTTGCAAATGCCTCATGGTCCCGTATTTCTCAGGCGAAAGGATATTAATCAGTCACGAGATGAAAATGAAGAAACACAATAAATCACTTTATGATAGTGTCTGTGGGGAACCTCTCTCTACTTTTGATGACCTAGGGACACTGGAGGCCTTCACCTGTCTACTTTGAATTGCTACAAAAAAACTAAACCAAACAGCCCTCGCCCCCCATTTTATTATGTGGCTTTTTTTGGTCTTAGGGAACTGCCTTCTGGTGAAAAACTGAGAAGCTAGAGTAGCAGCTCATGAAGTAGAATATCTCTCACACAGGCAGTTTAATGTCAATACTCAAAAGGGTGAGACAAGTATTAGTTATCTTTTTGTGTGCACTCCTGAACTGGGTAGTTTAAACAGGAAAAAATATATATTTACACATGTATACATGTATACGTGTACACACACACACTCACACAGGTGAGATCTGTAGAAGGACAAGGACAGCAAGCGTTCAACGTGGGACCAGAGGACCTGAATCTGTTGTTAACTGACTGCACAATCTTGGCCTATCCAAACAGCCTCTCTGTGCCTTAGTTTACTCCTTATAAAAAGAAGGAATTGGGCTAAACGTCCTTAAATATCCCTTCTGCATCCGAGACAGAAGTAAGAGAGGCAAGTTTTACTACACAGACTTTGGTCATGTCCCACACGGTGAGATAATTATGTGCATCTTTCCAACTATTTCTTTTGCTTGATTTTGATTGTTTCTTCATCTGTTATTCCCTACCCTGAGACATGGATCAGTCAAGTGGGAGAATGATTGAATAAGCCAGCATCATTTTAATTTGCATCCTTGAGGGTAGCTGTTGGATGGTTCTTATGGGTGAGAAGGTTTATCTCAGAGATCTGTCTATTTACGTATTTCCTTCTTTTAGACTTTTTAATCCTTTTTCCATTAGAGATAAAGAATAAAGAATTGCTTATATTTCAAATCGTATAGGTCCTTTTATTACACACACAAACATATATACTATTAAAAGTACTAACGACAAACATAGAGATAGATGATGCTTTTCTTTTTAGTAAGGTTGCTTAAACGCACAATTAAAAAAGGGGACTGTATGTAGTATTTCCCTAAGTAACCCCCCCCTTTTTTTTTTTGTAGGAGAATATTCAGTCCCCTCACCTCAGTTGTTAATGAATTGAAGCTGAAAAGCAAGTTGAAGGATGAAGTTGTCAGTAAGTGATAAATAATTGACTCATGATGACACTCAGCTTCTGGTCTCCTGATGGCTGTTATTGTTGCAGGAGGGGCTCATTAGTTCCTAGGTGTGGTTTTCCTACCAGGGCCAGATCAGTTTATCAGAGACCAAATAAGCACATGTGATATAATTAGAGATGTGTGAAGAGGAAAGCACCTCCTCTTCCCATTTAAAAGACAAATACTCACTTTTCCTTGGCAGCCACACCTTCTAATTACTTGTAAATGTTTAAGACTCATTATCTTCAAAGTTTGGAGAAGGACAGAAAAAGAGGGGGAGAAAGCACTGATAGAGAAAACTTGAGGATCAAAGGCACTGGCTAACCAGTGGCTGGGCTTTATTTGGGACCACTCAGAAGCACCAGAGAGGATGAGGTGACAGCTATGTGGCAATCTAGGTGGCCTCAGAGAACAGGAGGCTGTGTTCAGTCCAACTGCCTGTGACCCACCCTTTCACTCCTCTCCTTTGAAGCAGTGTGTTGAGCAAGAGGTGGTGGTGGCGGCGGCGGCGGCGGTGCGGAGGGATGGGTTGGGTTTTCTAGAGTTGAGGTGGTTAAATACTGCCACCTTTCTTTCTCTTCGCCATCCCTCGTCCAGCTCACCTCTGTGTGGGTTGCGACTACCTTCTTTACCTTCAGAACTTGGTGCTTCTCGTGTGAGTTCACTTGGTTATTGAAGGTCCTTGCTAACAGGTATCAAACCCACTAAAAGAAGGCCTGCTGAGAAATTTTCCTCCCACTGCTGGCAAGACCCAGAGCCTCATTATGCCTTTGTTTAGGCATTTTATGTCAATCCTGCAAGGGATATGAGCCACCTGGTTTCTCCTTGTTGAGTGAGTGCTCAGCCAACAGGAGACAGATCAAGACTTTAAAAAGGGATGGTGTCCAAACAAGCACGGTGAGAAATCGCTTGAGCACGACCCTGGTGAATTTCAGCATGCCATCTCCAAGTGACATCAGAATTTTGGTTTTAAAATGAGATTGACCTGATGTACTGAGTCTCTGTCAAGTCTTTCTCAGATGCACAATCAAGCCACTGAGACATTCATATTTTTTCCTTCTTCTGCTTCCTCTTGTTCCTGCATCTTGAAAGATTATATTCCTAAGAAGGGGAGCTCTTTACAGTCTTAGGGACATACGTACAAATAAGCACACATTCTTATTCTTTATCCCTGAATGCTACCCTCCGGGTATATCTTTAAATCTCCTTAAAGGATTTTGGCTTTTGGACAAGGATAATGTGGAAGTTCCTTTGACTCTGGTAGCACATTCAGCTCTGGAAATGTCTCCGGGTTTCTTGAGTGTTTTGAGTACCTAAATGAAGAAAGCACGTATTCTGGTCTGAAGTTAGTCCAGTACAGTGTTTCTTTTCTTTCTTTTTTGTTTCTTTGCTTCCCTCCCTATCTCCCTCTCCTTCTTCCTTCCTTTCTCTCCCTCCCTCCTTCTCTCCTCCTTTCCTTCCATCCTTCTTTCCTTCCTTCCTTTTAGTCTTTCCAATATTATGCATCTCTTTCCACTTGTCAACTATTTAAAAATTTTTTCTCAATTGTTCAAATAAATTCTGATGATAACTCTCTCCACTTTCTATTCTTTAGGGAGGATAATAAAAATTAGAAGACACTGCACAATTTTTTAATTAATTTAGAGAGAAATATTTCCAAGTAGTTTCCTCTATCTCAGGAATTTCTGTGTTCAGGATTACCCTGTAAAAGCTGCCATTTTGCCACTTAACATTCAGTCAGCCATATCAAAGGTTTTACTGGAAGATGCTCTAATTAACCAAACAGTGCCTCTCTTCCTTTGAATTTTTATGCTACTTTAAACCTTTTAAAATCAACTGGATTTTTAAACTTCTTCTCTCTTAAAGTTAAAAACATTTTTAGTATCTGTTAAGTGTTCATGTTGTGCTCAGCACTTAACCAATGCTATAAATGCTGCCCTATATGAGAACCATATGATACAGACTCTGCTTGAGGTTCTGGCATTCTAGAAAAAAGCAAGGTATTCAGTGTTTGTGCATAGCATACCTGAATTTGAGTATATATAATATCTCATTTGTATATATACATAATTATGTCATGTACATATGTATACACATTTATATCTTTTAAGACAACACAGTGCACACACATGCATACAGCAAAAGACACACACACAGTAAACCTTCCAAAATCTGAAGTCCTTAAGACCTTAACAAAAATATATGGTTGAGGGACTGAAGTCAGAAGTGACTTTTAAAATGCTATAGATTTCATTAATATGAAACAATAAACACCAACACTAAATAAATCCCAAAGCAATGCTATTTTGTACTACAGGGTATGGTGCTGTTCATTTCATTCGCCATCCTTTGCTCACTTAGAAACTTTTCAGTAGCTGCTTTCACTCAGTTTTTGGTGAACTGCTGCTGAGTGAATAGGCTAGCTCTGTCAAAGTCAATATGGTGCACTTCTGTCTGGCCCTCCATTCGAATGCTCACTGCCTTCCTAAGTTTACACTTCTTGCTTCTGAGTGTCTTTTAGGGTCCTACAGAGGTCTAGGGGAGATCTACTAACTTGGCTACCCATAAAAATCTCATACCAGGGGCTGGCCTGGTGGCACGGCAGCTATGTTCACACGTTCCACTTCTGCAGCCTGGGGTTTGCCGGTTCGGATCCCAGGTGTGAACCTACACACCACTTGTCAAGCCATGCTGTGGCAGCATCCCACATAGAAAGTAGAGGAAGATGGGCACGGATGTTAGCTTAGGGCCAGTCTTCCTCTGCAAAAAGGGAAGGCTTGGCAGCAGATGTTAGCTCAGGGCTAATCTTTCTCAAAAAAAAATTTTAAAAATTAAAAAAAAAATCTTACATCAAAACATGAGTCATTTACTCATCTATGTACTTCTCAGTTCTCTTTCTTCTGACTGAGGACAAGGAGAGAAGCCCGAGGCCAGGATCTTCTTTCCACCATCTTCCTCAGACTTCATTGGAAAAATCAGCACTCCTACTCCGCCCTCTATATTACTTCTCTTTTTCATTTCCCCAGTTTTTTCTTTTACTAATCAGGTCCAGCAGGAGTGATTCACAACTTCATATACTAGAACAAAGTAGACATGAAGAATTGATTTTTTTGCTAGAAATGTATGTGATGGGATTATTGTGTTACTATTAATATTTAGTAAATTATATGTATAACTCTGCATGTATCATGTTTTGGTGGCTATAAAACATCTAGGGAAATAATAGCTACCGTTTTGTGTTTATTATTTAGTCATTTAACAAATATTTATTGAAGACCAGCTTTGCACCACACACAGTGAGTATCGAAGGGAGAAAAAGAAGGGTTTGGTTCTTGCCTGTGTGGAGCTGTGTGTCAGGCACTGTGCTAAATGCTTTGGGCACATCCTCGTTTCAACCTTGCAATAACTTTGTGAAAGAAGTCTGCCCATTTTGTAAGGGAGGACACTGAGGCCAAGTGGCAATGCTGTGAGTCAAGCTGACTACTTTCACCTTACTCTGCTCCAGAACTCTGGCTCTTGCCACTAGGTAAGTGGAGGAGAGGCAGTATGACCCCTAGAGGTAAGCACAGAAGAGTAGGTGTTAGAAGGACGATGTGGTAGGCAGAACTCTAAGAACTCTAAGGAGATTTCCCTGGTGTCTACGCCTAGTGTGATTCCCCTCCCCTTGAGTGAGCACAGAATCTGTGACTATGATGGGATGTCACTCTTGTGTAGGTCACAGTCTATGACATATGGCAAAGGTGAAGGGTTTTGTAGATCAGTTGACTTTGAGTTAATCACTTGGGTCAGCCTCACCCTATCCATGGAGCACTTAAGAACAGAGGCTTTCTGCTGTAAACGGCCATGCTGTGAGAGGGCCGTAAGTGGAAGGCATGTTGGAGTGGAGAGCAGACTGCAGCCAATGGTCAGCGGGGAACTGGGGACCTCATCCCACAACTGCAAGGCAGTGATTTCTGCCCACAGCCAGTGAGCTTGGGCGAGGACGCTGAATTTCGGGTGAGGTCAAGCCCGCAGCAACAACTTGATTTCAACCTGATGAGACCAGATTTCAGCTCCACAAAAATTATGAGGTACTAATTATTTTTGTGTTAAGTTGCTAAGTTTATAGTAATTTGTTACACAGCAATAGCAAAGTAATACAATAGGCAAGAAAAATTAAGATGGCATAAAGATAAAAAATTACCCTCTTCTCAATAAAAATTAAGAAAGCTGATAAAGCTTACTTAAACTTTGACTCTAATTATCTTTTTTTCTCTCTCTCTCTCTCTCTCTCTGTTATTTACTTATCCTGAAATATATTCACTAATTCAGGGTTTATTTTTTTTACAACACTTGGCGAAGTTCATTTATTATGAACTTGGTCTAATTTGTTTACCTGTTGTTGTTAACCTAGAATGTGGGATGAGTTTCTCCAATGATGCTAAGCCTTTTGAAATGCTGCCAAAATTCACTGGCATATAAGTTTCACTAGGACGCAAATGGTACAAGGATGTAGGCTTCATGATGGCAAAGATTTTTGTCTGGCCCATAGTAGGCACTAAATAAATGCTTGTTTGATCAAATTATTCAAGGAAACCCTTTCCTTCACCATAGCTCTCTGCTCCAGTTCACTGAAGATTTATTTACCTCATTCTAGTTTCAAAGGCTGATCTCCTTACTGACCTGCCCACCCGCAACCATTGCTGTTTGAAACACACCTCCAGTCCCACTTGCCCAGGTTTTCCAGGTGACACATTCCAATAGCTTTTGCAAAAGAACCCCCCAGGATCCCAGTGCTGTGATATTAAAGTACAGAAATGCAGTCATGTGTGTCAATAATAAATGATACTTGATCACCGTCAGTTAAAGAGTCATTGCCTTCTAGTGAGCATTTCCAGTTTCTGAAATCAAAAAGGAACTGGAAATATTCAGAAATATGCCCTAAATCTGAAAAGGAAAACATATACATTGAATAATACTTAAATGTGCTTGGTAGATTTTATAATATTGCTAAGAGTAAATTATTCAAGCAGCTTATTTATTTTTCTGTGTTTGATATTTTAACGCAAAGTACTGAGTATCAAGCTTTCCAGTGGAAGCTGCCCTTGCTACTGCAAATTACAGAGCATAGGCTCTAACACTCATGGCGGCCGTGTTCCCTGACTTCTGTTTTGTCCTCCACATGGGCTCCTCTTAGTAGCTGCCCTGATATGCTGGCTCACAGATGCACAGCTGCTGCCCCTATCTTATGGCTCTTGCTTTACAGGGGGAGTTAGCTGGATCCCAAGCTGGCTCAATCCTCTCTCAGCTCTGGTCCTATAATTCCCAACAAGATGCAGCACCTTTGTTAGTT
This sequence comes from Equus quagga, assembly GCF_021613505.1. Classification (NCBI taxonomy): domain Eukaryota; kingdom Metazoa; phylum Chordata; class Mammalia; order Perissodactyla; family Equidae; genus Equus; species Equus quagga. Next base: position 53,662,725 of record NC_060281.1, read on the forward strand.
AGTTTGTTTTGGTTTCCATAACTACGTGGTTATTCTGACTTTTTTTTCACAGCAGTAGCATGAGTAATGCTTCTGAAAAGAAATTAAAAAAATCCAAAAACTTCCAGCTTCCTAAATATGTTACTGAAAATTCCAGCAAAGGACACATCGAACACATTTTCTCATAAATGTGTAGGAATCACTGAGCTTCCTTCGAAAATAAAAACCTGATATATTTTGCCCTTCAGTGTATGCACATTTTCATTCATTGAAACAACATGCATGCATCAAGAATGTAGTTAGGAGACCCATTCGTAATGAGTATTCAACAATTATTGTGCGTGTAAAGAAATGTACTATTATCTGAACTCAAACCTCCTTTGGGAATTTATTGAGCGTGGAAGAATAAGTTTTTTACTACAGATACAATGGCAAAACTGGAAAATTTTACAAAAGCTTTTCTACCTCTAATCACTGTTCCCTTCTGGCAGCTATCTCTTTGGAGAAAGCTATCTAATGACCTCTTTTTACCAAAAAGATTATTATCATAATGGGTTCATGTCCTAAAGACATTACATTAAAGAAGCAGCAGTAGCTGAGCTCACAGATTTCATGGAATATGAATTTAAACATTTCTCTGCCCTTATGCAGGAAGTTTTAAAATAAAAATAAGCATCAAGAAAAAGCACCGCTTTATTTACGTAGATCAAACTTCTCACCTTTCCACACAGATACAGTCGGCCCTCTGCATCCGCGGGTTCCTCCTCCGTGGATTCAACCAATCATGTTTATGATCCGCCCTTGGTGAATCTGCGCATGTGCAATCCACGCTGCGCAAGGCGGGCTGACTAAGGGACTTCAGCATCCGCGATTGTGGTATCCCCGCGGGTCCTGGAACCAATTCTCTGCGGATATCGAGGGACGACCGTATTGTCTTTTCTTCGTAGTCATACATACACACACACACGCTTTTCTTGATCATGTAGTATCTACATGAGGCAAATTAATTTCTTGTTCAAAATGTCTCTAATTCGTTATACTTTATTGGCCCACAAGTGGTTCAACCTGCAGGAACATAGGGAAGATGTGGTACAAGAATCATAGCGCTGTTCAAGCTGCTTCACAGACGCCCAACCAGTGCCAAGCGATGGGCTGGGTAATGTTTGTTTTGCTTAGGATGGAATAGGGACGTGGATTGGGAATGCATAGGGGCCTGCGATCTTGTGAGAGAAGGAAAAATAGAAGACAAACTGTCTTTTTAAGCATCTGCACTACTTCTGTCTAAAACGTGTTAAATCGTAGACTTGAATTCATCCTTTGCCCAGCAACTTTTTTCAGGTAAATTTGGTTGTCGGAAAGCTGACACCTATCAGTCGCGGAGGAAATATGTTCAACGGTGGAGAGAGGAACCACTCTCCGAAAGACGACGTTCCGTCTTTATTATCCACCCGTGAGCCATTCTGGTTCCTAACTTCCCCTCATCGTGAGTAATAGGCCAATTCAGAGTTCATTCTATTGAGTCAGCTTGCTGGAGCAGTGAAGTTTGCCGTTAAAAAGACAGTGCCTGCATCTGAAGGAAGCAATTTGTTCCTTCACACAACAAAAAACAACTCTTGTTTTCAACAGATCATGGGAATTGGAAAAAGGTATCAGATTAGATTACACTACCAGTGAGAAAACACAAACACATGGGTATGTACATGTGCCCACATACGCACGTGTATATCTATGCATATATGCACACATACATACACATGTCACAGTTGTTATGTTTTGATGATTTTGCTTTCAGAACTTACCCAGACCACAAAGGATCAAAAAATATAGACTCGCTCCAGGAACTTGGCCAAAAAGGCTTTTCATTCAACATAAGTTTTATCATCAAACCTACTTCCTCACAGAAGTATTTATCCTAAAATGAGATAAAACACTTCAAACTTTTAAAACTTATTTATGGGATTAGGTCTAGTAACATTACCATAGCTCTAGAGGCAAGCAAGTTTCTAGAGAAGATCAGCGTCATCCACAAAAGCAAATTCATCAAAAATGCGGAAAGTACACAGGACTTACGATCCTAGTTTCCTAAAACACCTGATTCACATAGATTAAGAGAATCTGGAGAGTCTAATATTTTTGACCCAAATATCTTTCTTTGCCTGGATACATCATAAAATGATAATCTTAACATCCACAGGCAAAGAGGGAAGTTAGTGAAGCATAAACACACTGAGAACGCAAGGACAATTCAGGACGCTTGGGTACGGCTCAAAGAAATGTCTCAATTATATAACTACACAGTAATAGCCCCCACTGAAATTTGCCTTGTCCATATTCAGAACACTTTGTACTCCATAAATAGTAAATTCTCATAAACCTTAACTTACTATTCTAATTTTTCGCCCTCAGGTAAAAAACTTGAAAGAGTATGATTTTGTGCTAACTAAAAAAGTACAGAGCCAGCCCTGGTGGTCTAGTGGTTAAGATGTGGCACTGTCACTGCGGCAGCTTGGGTTCATTTCTGGTCAGGGAACCACCCGTCTGTCGGTTGTCACACTGTGGTGGCTGCTTGTTTCTGTGATGCTAAAAGCTATGCCAGTGGTATTTCAAATACCAGCAGGGTCACCCATGGTGGACAGGTTTCAGCAGAGCTTTCAGACTAAGACAGACTAGGAAGAAGGACCTGGCCACCCACTTCCAAAAAACTGGCCATGAAAACCCTATGAACAGCTGTGGAGAATTGTCTGATAGAGCACTGAAGGTAAGAGGATGACACGAAAAGACTGGACAGAGTTCTGCTGTGCTGTACACAGGGTCACTTGGAATCAGAACCCACTCGTCAGCACTAACAACGATGAAAAATAGAAACTCAGTATGAGCTGGGTGCTACCTCTGAAGTGCTCCTATAGTGCATTTGTTCAGTTCTTGCTATGGACTGGATTGTGTCCCCGCACCCCCCAAATTCATATGTTGAAACTCTAAATCCCAATGTAACTGCACTAGGAATAAAGAGGCGATTAAGGTTAAATGAGGTCAAAAGAGTGAGGCCCTGATCCCATAGGGTTGGTGCCCTTATAGGAAGAGAAGGAGCCACCAGAGGTCTCTCTTTCTCTTACCATGTGAGGACACAGTGAGAAGACAGCTGAATGCAAGCCAGGCAGAGAGCTCTTACCAGGAAGTGCTTAAGCTGACATCTTGATCTTGGACTTCCAGCCTCTAGAACTGTGAGAAATAAATTTCAGTCATTTGAACCACCTCATCTGTGGTTATTTTGTTTTGGCAGCCTGAGCAGACTGAGATGGTTCTTTTTATTCTTCAGCAGGCCTCCAAGTGGATCATCAAATTCCTCCTGTAATAATTCTGAGACTATCCCCATATAGAAAGGAGAACAGAGGCACATAAGTATTAAATGATTGCCAAAGGGCATAGCCCAGGCATCTTGGGGTCCTTTCAGGGTACCCAGGATTCTGGAGACTCTGGTTGAGCACTCTGGTGGTGGGAGGTGGGCAGACAAACTTGCCATCCTGCCCCATCTTATAGTGTCACTGCCCAAGTCACCCATATCCTCTGGGACCCTGAGGCAGGAAAGATCTCTAAGAAGCACTGAGATATCCCTGATGGTAGAGTTTTAGCACATTTGTCATGAAGAAGAAGGTTGCCTTTTATTTTCTTACTGCTTGGAATCTAGTGATACATACTCCACTCCACTTCCCCACCTTCTTTTTTGTTTTGCAGAGAAGGATTTGCCCTGAGCTAACATCTGTTGCCAACCTTCCTCTCTTTTTTTCTTCTCCCCAAAGCCCCAGTGCATGGTTGTATTTCCTAGTTGTAAGTCCATCTAGTTCTTCTGTGTGAGATGCTGCCACAGCATGGCAACTGACAGACGACTGGTTTGTTCCACAATCGGGAAGTGAACCTGGGCAGCCGAAGTGGTGAAAGCACCGAATCTTAACCACTAGGTCATTAGGGATGGCTCCCCACCCTCTTCAACAGAGCAGACAGATGTGACTGAACCCTTTCTGGATGCCTCAGGATCATCATCAGTTTCTGCAGAGTTCTAGAATTCAGTGATTCTAGAGAAAGGAAGAGATTTGTAGGGCTGTTTCTATACAGAATGGAATCAGACAGCTTTTTGTTGTTGTTTTTATTTTTACCCATGCTGACAATAGGTTTGGAAATTTTAAAGCACTTTCTCTGTCTTAATTAGATGGCATTATGATACTCATTATAATAGATAATAGTTGACGTTAATCAAAATAACCAACTTTCTAGCTGAATTGATAAACCGATCAGTCCCCTAAGGCCCTTTATAGCATACCATGTAGAGTGAGAATAATTAGATGTATTTGTACAATATGGTGAAAATTAAAAGTAAAAAAATACATATGATTTGTAACTGTAATTTAAAGTGCTGAGTTTTTTTTCAATAATAATTATCATCAGTGATTCTCTGGGGAAATTGCTAGTAAAATTCACTTGGACTCTTATAAACTGAAGAGTCTAAGCCAAAAATTAAACAAACAAATGCATATCTATTTCCAAAAGAACAATAGGCACATTTGCTTATTTGCTTAAACTGGATTGTCTTTACTCATCCAAGCAGTTGAAAGACACTGTTTGAGAAGGGCTTTGGCCTGCAAGAACTCTGCGTCTCCCTCAAATCCCCAGATATTAATCTGTTTGATCCTTTTAGACTTAGTCTTTTCTATCTCGATGTGAACAGAGAATTCTGAGCAAGTTTTGATGCAGAAGAGGGGCTGCAGTTAAGCGGAAGCATTTGTCATCCTTGGGAGCTGAGGAGACTGGAGCGGTCTCCACTGGTCTCCCCTGGGCTGAGGTATTCTGGGAGCTCAGGTTACTGTTAAAATACAGCTTCCTGTGGAAGGGGAAGCTCTGTAGTGCAGTAATTCCCAACCAACATTCTCTAGAGGGCTTGCTGGGCCCCATCCCCAGAGTTCCTAAAGATTTTGGGTGGGGTTGAGAATTTGCACAGCTACCAAGTTCCTATATATGGCTGGCTGCTAGTCTGGGGGCCATGCTTTGAGAACCACCACTCTGGTGCTATGTAATATGGTTTGATGAAATGTGTAACTAGGTCTTTCATATTCTCCAAGGTCAAGTAAAATCCTGGAGCGGTCAGTCCTTTTGGCAAGCACAAGAGGTGTGGTTGCCAAAATAACTTCTAAGAGATCATACAAAATCTACATAAGTATAACTTATAACGTCTTAGAATAAGCCTCTCAAATTTTAAAGCTCCCCAAGGCAAATATCTTCTGCCTTTAAAAAAATATATATGTATGTGTGAGTGCATATATGTCTATATGTGTGTGTGCATTTAGTAAGTCAGACGCCTTTCCCTTGTAAATTATATGATGTAAAAATGTGCTTAGATGAGCTCCCACAGACCCTGGTCCTATCGTGGTCGAAAATAGAAGACTGGTCAAGAAGGGTAAAGAAGTTATTTTGAATGTCATGCAGTAGGAGATCTGAGAATGGAATCTATTTCTTATTCTTAATCTCATTTTTCATATTCACTCCCAAAGAATCTTTGAAAAGAATTATACTTACTATAGTCCCTGAAATCAAGGGTCTTAAATTGGGTTTTTACAAGTCTATGAAGTCCAGAGTTAGGCAGAGAGGTCTTTTAGCTTCTCTGAAATCATATGTAAAACACTATATATATGTGAATTGTACATTTTCCCGAAAAAGATCTCTTTCTTTCAAGAGCTTCTTAAAGCTATTCAGATAAAATCTATATATTTTAATTTTAGAAAAAAAAAAGTATACCTATAATATAAAGAAATCTTTATATGCTAAAACTGGCTATCTCCAAAGTCACTACAATATTTATTAAAGCTATTGATTTAAAATATCCACCTGGACATAATGCTGGGCTGTGTCGCACAAATAAATCAAATAGTGGTAGTTGCTACCTTAGTTTTAAAAGTCAATTTGGAATAAAGAAAAACATCATGGAATATACAGGTGACAATATAAACAATGGCCCAGTTCAGAAGCCGTGTAAATATCTAAGACATTTACTTTAGAGACAATGGCATGACTGTATTTTTTGTGATGGGTGAAGAGGCAGGGATGTTGCCTGCTCAGACAGTTATGTTGATTAGAAATCAATACCCCACTTCCAGTTTGTCAAGAGGGCTTCCTGGAGATTGTGGGATTTCACTCTTCATTCCTCCTACCCTTTTCACAACTAAGTTCTGTTTATTTTTGAAGATGTTTCAGAGGGTGGTTATGTTAAAGTAACAGACATTTAAACGTTTACACTTTCTTCAGTTACGTCTTTGATTTAAAGGGTTTCAAACGAAAAATAGGTTGGTAATAGGGCTTAAATGATGTCAGAACGAAGCTTACCTTCATATGGAAACAGACTGGGAATTGTGTGCTGGAACCTTGCTGTTGTCACGTTGTCATCTACAGAATGGAACTCAATACCAAGCGGTGGGGGAGGCTGCTTATGACTAAAGAGTCAAAAAAATATTATTGTAAGGAAGATGCCTAAAGGCAGTCCCACAGCATCACTTTTACCCAGGGAGGCAGGCGTTCACTGGATGGAGAGTTTGCCAGGCTTTTAGAGTCCATGTGAAGTCCCGGAAAGTTCGGTCCTGTTGGTCTGTACAAGATGTTTGGCTGCCAACTCTAGGCAACTGTAATAAATGTACCTAGGATTCCTTACCAACTCTCACAATGAAGTCTTCAAACTTGAAATCTCTCCAAGGCAATTATCTTCTCATCAACAAAAATAACGAATCTGATGCCCTCTCTCTCCCTTCTCCTTTGTAAACTAACAGTGCAGTTAGTTTATCATCAGGCAAAAGTTGTGGCTCATCCTGCTCCTCCACTTACAGCTCTGTGAAAAGAAGAAGTGATTTACCTGGTCTGAGCCTCAGCTTTATCATAGATAAATTGGGGAGTAATAATAGGATTTTATTAAAAGAATTAAGTAACAAATTCAAAGCATCTGGCATATTATAAGCACTAAAAGTTATTAGTCTGTTCCCCGTTCTCAGGGATCTCATAGTAGGCACTCAAGTAAAACTCCTTTATATTTTAGTCTGGATCACACTGTGATAGCACTTATGAGTGAAATTCCTATGAGTTGCTTCAATTCAAACATTGTTTCTAATTTTGGGAGATCATCTACCTGTCAATATAGTATGAATGTATTATAAAGACAGCCCTGTCATAGAGGAAAGTTTTTTAAAACATATATTCTTTCCGCAAGTGTTGCAAATGTAATACATTTCAAAAAATAGACAGGAAATAGGTGTCATTGCTTAGTGTTTTGTGGCCTGGAATGTTATTCCTAATTTGAAGTCATTGGAGTGGGATGTTATTCTCTAGATTGGAGAGCAGCCTCCAGGGGATATACGTACACTCTGATGTTTGGAGGAATATGTTATTTACCACCTGTGAGTTGCCTATCTTGTTCTTTTTGTTGAGAGCAAAGCTATAGCCTTTATCTCCATTAGGTAGTGTAGTTTGGTTAATGGATGGGTAACAGGAAAGAGTGTAAGGAGAAGCCAATGTTAATGTGAACTCCTGCCGTTTTTATTATAGTGGCACCCGCAATAGTTAAGGTTGAGCAGCTGTTTCCATTATGAACTCCTATTTCAGGGGTTTATAACTGAGCTGTAAAAATTGGCTCTGGGCTAACTCTGCTCCTCAGGTCTTAGCCTGGGAGAATTTTTCCCCCTACAATTTTTTTGAAAAGAAGAAATCAATTTAGCCATTTAAAATAAATAATCTAAAAACAGAGAAATTTCAAAAATGTTGAAGTTTTATCCTGTTAATTCCAGATGTTGAAACTGACGGTAATTACATTCCTACAACTCTAACAAGAAAAGTAAATCTCAAAATCATACCTTTCAAATGTATATTTCGAATGTCTAGTGGAGGCTGATATAACAATTTACCAAGACAAGCAATTTCTTAGGCCATAAAACTTATCATTATGTGTTGACAATATACCAATATGCCTCTTATCTTAACAATGTTAATTTACTTAATAATAAGATCTGGCTATAGAAATTGGAGTAACTCTTTCTAGAACTTCTTAAATTCCTTTGTGTTTTAGCAGAGCAGTAAATTGACATGTTAAACTGATGAAAGGTTATTATAGACATTGATGGCATTTTTATTCTATGGTTGGAAGCCCTTGACAGATGTAGGAGGGCTTATTTACCTGGCCATAGAAAGCTTTATGTACATATGATGACAATAGGAGTCTGTATGGTAGGATAGGAAGATTGCGGATGTTGACATCACGGCCTGTTTTAAAACACAGGTTTTGTTATTTCTCCAGTATGGTGAAGCCAACAGATTAGGAGACAACTGCCACTGAAGAGATAGTTGGTTGTACTGATAGATCCCAAGAGAAGGGGCATGCCACACTATGGAGGGCCATACAAGGGAGCACCAGGTTGGTCAGGAGGCAGATAAAGAGAGAGAAATTGTGTGCAAGATGCTTTATTGTGGTTTCCATGAGAAGGAATAGAAGAGGCAGAATAAGCAGGTTTAGGATTGTCTAGTTTGAATAATTTCAGTAGGCTCTGGGGTATAGGGGCTGTCCCTAGTCGTTTGGCACCTGGCCATGTGGTGATTAGGGGAGGGAGATAGTGGTCCGGAGTGTGAGATCTTGATAAAGGAGATGCTTGGGCTGTGTGTTCTGGATTGGTTGGTTTGTACTGGGGAGGTGTACTGACTGGCTAGTTGTTTACCGTCTCTAGGAATTGGCTAACCTTGGGTGAGGCAGTCCCTTCAGGGTCAGCAAAGTCCAGATGTCAAAGTGTCAGAATACAGATGATGAAAACATGGTCAGTGCACAGTACTTGGGTTCCGCTTGTGGGCCTGACACTTCCCAATGTGCTATACTGAATACTGGGCAAGAATTAACATTTAAGTCTCCCTTTTCACCTCAGTGAAAAGGGGGATAGTGACCATACCTCCATCCTTCTGTCAGTTGGAATCCAGACTTCTACTAGCTATGTGCCCTGGGGCAAGTTACTAAACCTCTCTGTGCTTCAGTTTTCTCATCTTTAACAAGGCGAGAATAAAATGGTCGATGTCATAGGTTGCTGTGAATATTACATGAAATAATCCATGCAAAGCAATCAACACAGGCTGGCACATGGCAAGCACTAAATAAACCGTAGGTTTTCCATAAATGTGATTTCTTTCTAAGCCCAACTCTCCATCGCACAAGTCTATGGCCTTGGATTATGGTGGTTTTGAAAAACTGCTGGAAATCTAGTAGTGTGGGGAGAAAAAGCATTCCTGTTCCTGTCTGAGTCATCCATTGCTTGTTACTTTAGGTTGGATGTTACTTTTCAGTGTAACTGTGTATCAGGAAGAGAGCTCCAGTGAGTTCCATAGACACTCAGTGCAATGGCAAGACATGCGGATACTGCAAATGGTTGCTCAGCAGGCCATCTTGCTTATCGTTCTTCACCCGTTCTACTCCCTGCTCTCTCCTGTTCTGCCTTGACTGCAGAGGTCATTGAAATGGATCCAGATTCCCCCTACCTATGGCTAATATGGCCACTTAAAATCAGTATAATAAACTCTTATCTGTGTAGGCTGGACAACAGGCAATTTCCTTTTTATTTATTTTTTAATTATTTTATTGAGGGCATACTGGTTTATAACACTGTGTAATTTCAGGTGTACCTTATTATATATCAGGTTTTGTATAGACTGCGTGTTGCTCAATCCCAATAGTTTTATCTGTCACCATACATATGCACCCTTTATCCTTTTCGCCCTCCCCCTCCTCCCTTCCCCTCTAGTAACCACTAATCTGTTCTCCTTATCTATGTGTTTGTTTGTCTTCCACATACGAGTGAAACATATGATGTTTGTCTTTCTGTCTGGCTCATTTTGCTTAACATAATACCCTGAAGGTACATCCATGTTGTTGCAAATGGGACAATTTTGTCTTTTTTATGGCTGAGTAGTATTCCATCGTGTACACACACACACGCATATATCACATCTTCTTTATCCATTCATCAGTTGATGGGCACTTGGGTTGCTTCCATGTCTTGGCTCTTTGAATAATGTGAATAATGCTTCAATGAACATAGGGGTGCATAAGTCTCTTTGTATTGTTGATTTCATGTTCTTTGGCTAAATATCCAGTAGTAGGATAGCTGGGTCATATGGTATTTCTATTTCTAATTTTTTGAGAAGTCTCCATACTGCTTTCCATAGTGGCTGCACCAGTTTGCAATCCCACCAGCTGTGTAGAAGGGTTTCATTTTCTCCACATCCTCTCTGACATTTGTTATTTTTTTATCTTGTTAATTATAGACATTCCCATTGTAGTTTTAATTTCTGTTTCCCTAATAATTAGTGATGTTGAACATCTTTTCATATGCCTGTTGGCCATCTGTATATCTTCTTTGGAAAAATGTCTGTTCATGTCCTCTGTCCATTTTTTGATTGGGTTGTTTGTTTTTTTGTTGTTGAGTTGTATGAGTTCTTTCTATACTTTGGATATCAACTCCTTGTCAGATATATGATTTGCAAATGTTTTCTCCAAGTTGGTGGGTTGTCTTTTTATTTTGTTCCTGTTTTCCTTTGCCTTGCAGAAGCTTTTTAGTCTGATGTAGTCTCATTTGTTTATTTTTTCTTTTGTTTCCCTTGCCTGAGTAGACATGGTATTTGAAAAAATACTGCTAAGACCAACATCAAAGAGTGTCCTGACTGTATTTTCATCTAGGAATTTTATGATTTCAGGTCTTGCATTCTAGTCTTTAATCCATTTTGAGTTAATTTTTGTGTATGGTGTAAGATAACGGTCTATTTTCATTCTTTTGTATGTGGCTGTCCAGTTTTCACAATACCATTTGTTGAAGAGACTTTCCTTACTCCGTTGTATGTTCTTGGTACCCTTGTCAAAGATTAGCTATCCTTGGATGTGTGGTTTTATTTCTGGGCTTTCAATTCTGTTCCATTGATCTGTGTGTCTGTTTTTGTGCCAGTACCATGCTGTTTTGATTATGATAGCTTCACAGTATATTTTGAGATCAGAGATTGAGATTGTGATGCCTCCAGCTGTGTTCTTTTCTCTCATGATTAGTTTGGTTTTTCAGGATATTTTGTTGTTCCATATAGATTTTAGCATTCTTTGTTCTAGCTCCATGAAGAATGGTATTCTGATTGAGATTGCACTGAATCTGTAGATTGCTTTAGGTAATATGGACATTTTAACTATGTTTATTCTTCCAATCCATGAACATGGAGTATCTTTCCATTTATTTATGTTTTCTTTGATTTCTTTTAATAATGTCTTATAGTTTTCAATGTCTAGGTCTTTCACATCCTTGGTTAAATTTATTCCTAGGTATTTTATTCGTTTTTTTTTTTTTTTTTTTTTTTGGTGAGGAAGATTGGCCCTGAGCTAACATCTGTTGCCAATCTTCTTCTTTTTGCTTGAGGAAGATTGTGGCTGAGCTAACATCTGTGCCAATCTTCCTCTATTTTTTGTATGTGGGATGCTGCCATAGCATGGCTTGTGAATGGTGTGTAGGTCAGCACGTTTGATCCAACCTGTGAACCCTGGGTTGTGAAAGCAGAGTGCATGAACTTAATTACTATGCCACCAAGCCAGCGCCCATATTTTATTCTTTTTGTTGCAACTGCAAATGGAATTCTATTCTTGACTCCTCTTTCTGCTAATTCATTATTAGTGTATAGAAATGCAACTATTTTTGCTAAGTTGATTTTATACCCTGTGACTTTACCCTGTGACTTTGCTGTAGTTCATTATTTCTAATAGTTTTCTGGTGAATTCTTTAGGGTTTTCTATATATATAAAATTACATCATCCACATACAGTGAGAGTTTTACATCTTCCTCTCCAATTTGGAAACCTTTTATTTCTTTTTCTTGCCTAATTGCTCTGGCCAAAACCTCCAGTACTATGTTGAATAAGAGTGACAAGAGTGGGCACACTTGTCTTGTTCCTGTTCTCAGAGGGATGGCTTTCAGTTCTTCACCATTAAGTATGCTGTTGGTTGTGGCTTTGTCATATGTGGCCTTTATTATGTTGTGGTACTTTCTTTCTCTACCAATTTTATTGAGAGTTTTTATCATAAATGGATGTTGGATTTTGTCAAATGCTCTCTCTGCATCTATTGAGGTGTGATTTTCATTCCTCATTTTGTTAACGTGGTGTATCACATTGATTGAATTGTGGATGTTGAACTATCCCTGCTATGAATCCCACTTGATCATGGTGTATGATCTTTTTATTATATTGCTGTATTCAATTTGCTAATATTTTGGTGAGGATTTTTGCATGTATGTTCATCAGTAATATTGGCCTGTAATTTTTCTTTTTTCTGTTGTCCTTGTTCGGTTTTAGTACCAGGGTAATGTTGGCCTTATAGAATGAGTTAAGAAGCATCCCATCTCCTTCAATTTTTCAGAATAGTTTGAGAAGGATAGGTATTAAATCTTCTTTGGATGTTTGGTAGAATTCTCCAGAGAAACCGCCTGGTCATGGACTTCTGTTTTTTGGGAGGTTTTTGACTACTGTTTCAATATCCCTTCTTGTAATTGGTCTGTTCAGATTCTCTACTTCTTCTTGATTCAGTTTTGGGAGGTTGTATGAATTTAAGAATTTATCCATTTCTTCTAGGTCATCCAATTTCTTGGCATATAGTTTTTCATGATAGTCTATGTTATATCCTATAATCCTTTGTATTTCAGTGGTATCCATTGTAATTCCTCCTCTTTCATTTTTAATATTATTTATTTGAGTCTTCTCTCTTTTTTTCTTAGTAAGCCTGGCTAAGGGCTTGTCAATTTTGTTTATAGTCTCAAAAAACCAACTCTTAGTATCATTGATCCTTTCTATTTTTTTAGTCTCTACTTCATTTATTTCTGCTCTAATGTTTATAATTTCCCTCCTTCTGTTGACTTTGGGATTTGTTTGTTCTTCCCTTTCTATTTTTTCTTTGATGTAGTTTAAGATTACTTATTTAAGAGGCTGGCCCCGTGGCCAAGTGGTTAAGTTTGCATGCTCTGCTTTGGTGGCCCAGGGTTTCACTGGTTCAGATTCTGGATGTGGAAATGGCACCCCTCATCAGGCCATGCTGAGGCGGTGTCCCACAAGCCACAACTAGAAGGACCCACAACTAAAATATACAACTATGTACTGGGGAGATTTGGGGAGAAAAAGCAGGGAAAAAAAAGAAGATTGTCAACAGTTGTTAGCTCAGGTTCCAATCTTTAAAAAAAAAAGATTACCTATTTGAGATTTTTCTTGTTTGTTGAGGTAGGCCTGTATTGCTATAAATTTTCCTCTTAGTATTTTTTTGCTGCATCCCATAAGAGTTGGTATGCTTTGTTTTCATTTTCATTTGTCTCTAGGTACTTTGTGATTTCTCCTTTGATTTCTCCATTGATCCACTGGCTGTTCAGTATCACGTTGTTTAGTCTCCACATATTGGTGACTTTCCCAGCCATTTCTTGTAGCTGATTTCTAGTTTCATGGTACTGTGGTTGGAAAAGATGCTTGATATAATTTCAATCTTCTTAAATTTATTGAGGCTTGCCTTGTTTCCCAACATGTGGTCTATCCTTGAGAATGTTTGTTCTGGACTTGAGAAGAATGTGTATTCTGCTGTTTTTGGATGGAATGTTCTATATATATATCTAGTAAGCCCATCTGGTCTAGTGTTTCATTTAAGGCCACTGTTTCCTGATTAACATTCTCTCTGGATGATCTATCCATTGATGTGAATGGGGTATTGAGGTTTCCTACTCTTACTGCGTTCCTGTCAATTTCTCCCTTTTGGTCTGTCAGTAGTTGCTTTATATACTTTGGTGCTCCTGGGTTAGGTGCATATTAATTCATAAGTTTTATATCCTCTTGGTGGAATGTCCCTTTTATCATTATATACCATGCCTCTTTGTCTCTCAAACCTCCACTCTTATGGTGTATTCGTCAGTTTCTTATAATCCTATCAATATTTGTTTTATATATTTTGAGGCTGTCTTATTGGATGTATTCATATTTTCAATTAGTTTTTTCTTTGTATTAAATGCTCTTTTTGAGATTATATAGTAATCCTTTTTGTACATAACAGATTTTGACTAATTCTGTTTGGTATTAATATGAGTATACCAGGTTTCTTTTGGTTAGTATTTTTTTTAGTATTTTCCCTTATCCTTTTTTTTCAATCTTTCTAAGTTGTTATGTTTTAGGCATGTCTCCTACAAACAACATATAACTGGATTTTAATTGTCTGTTATTAAACCACTATGTTTAGACTTTCATATTTGTTGTAATTAGTGACTTATCTTGGCTTATATCTTGCAACTTATTTTGTGCTTTGTTTTTAATTGTGCTTTTCTGTCATTTTATTCTCCACTCTCCCATTCTGTATTTTTTCTTTAGTAGCACTAAAGATCTCTTTGTCTTTGATGATCTGTAGTTTCACTAGAATGTGCATTAGGGGATTTTTTATTTATTTTTCCAACTTAGGGCTCACTTTAATTCTAGAATCTGAAAGTTCATGTCTTTAATTCTGAAAAATTATTAACTACTGTGTTCAGATATTACTACTTCTCCATTCTTTCTAGTCCTCAATTTTGGAAATTTTATTATGCATTTATTACGCCTTCTCATTCTATTCTCCATGTCTCTTAACTTCATCTTCATATATTCAATCTCTTTATTTTGCAGTGCAGTCTGCATAATTTTCTTAACTCTCCAATATTTTCTTCAGCTTTGTATAATCTGCTCTTTGACATTCCATTAATTTTTAAATTTTGATTGTTACATTATTTACTTTAGAAGTTTTATTTATTTATTTTCCAACTCTACCCCATCTTTTTGATAGTATATTTTTCTTTCTCATACTTTTACTTTTTTCTTATCTGCTAAAATTTCTATAATTTGAAGTTATTGGAGATCTAATATTATGCCATATTTTCTTTTACTGACTCTTACTCTTCGGAGATTGTTTTCTGAGGTGTTTTGTAATTTTTAATTGCAATATCATCCTGTCTTAGGTTTTATCTCTGCAAGTCCAGCGCAGCCTGAATTGAGAGTGTATCTTTTCAGAGACAATTTACTCTTGCTGTTGCCAAGTTCCTCTAATGTGTTGCCAGTCTGGGTCAAAGTTTTATGCTCTTTGGGTGTTCCAGGATCATGCTATAAAATTGAATCTTGAGCTTGTGTAGGCCTGTAATTATAGATTTTAAGGAAAACCTTTATATTTTTGACCCAGAGTCAAGGCAAAGACAGTTCAGCTTTCTTATTATCCCCTTTGACAGAGGATAAATTAGTTTCCTTGTCAAACTTCCATTGAGCCTGTAGACATTTCAGGGCTCTGACTTTACCATGAGTCTCAGTTCCAACTCCGCCTCCCTCTTTCTGTGGACTCAAGGTTTTGTCTCCTGTCCATTCATAGTTATTAAAACTGAAGTCCCTAAGTTACCAAGTCAAACCCACCTCCACCACTCCCACTCAGCCCCCAAAGGTAACTGAATCATTGGCCCATTCCTACCCTCTTTGGTTCTCAACTGCCTCTTTGTTTTCTACCCTTGAGGATTTATTTTACTTTCCTGTGATTTCTGATCTGCTTTTATTAGGATTCCTCAAGGTCTTGTAGAAGAAAGCTTTTCAGATTATTTAACATACCGTGCCACATAATGGAGGCTTTTTAGAAGTATTATCTCAAGGCTTACATTGAAGTGTGCTATTTTTACTCTTTCAGGAAGAACTTGACAAATATTTCTTTAAAAACATTTTAAAATGATACAAAAACTAGAGTAACTGCTATATGAGGACAGATTTTTGGTTATTCTTTCTGAAAAGAGAGGTGATTAAAGACTACAAAAATTTTAGGTTTGGGTTATGGAAATTTGGATGCCTTCATTAAATTTTGGCATAAGGGACTCTTCTGTTTTTAAGAAAAATGAAGAAATTTTGGTTTCATTGATAATCACTGGGACTATGCTGAGGAGGAAGATTTTTGACCCCGAAGTAAGTTTTCCTTGTTGTCTCTAGTGGAAACTGACTTCTTGCTGAGTGAATTCAGTATAACAGTTCTTTTCTTCTTATCATCTTCAAATAATGCAAAAATTCATGCCCTCCTGGAGCACACGAAATTGCTTCATCAGTTACCACCAGTCCTGACTTCCTCTTCTTCTTTCTTCCTCCGTGTTACGTCTGTTCATTACAGGAGCTATTCTGTGCCAGTCCAATTCTTGCCTCTGCTCTTATGTTCCCACTGGTGGTTCTTTTTAATTTGCTTAACTTCTTTTATCATTTCTCTCCTCCTCTATTCATGTTGCACACTGTGTTTCAATGTAAAATAAAGAAATTTGATTCATCAGAATTCTTCTTAGGGAAGGCTACTTTGGTTATTTGTAATGACTGTCTTGTCAGACATTTGGGGTCAAAACTGAGACCTGTTTTGAACGTGGCTGCCATCCAGGTTTCTGAGGAAAGAGGAAGCTCATAGCACTGTTATTTAACAGAAGCAGGAGATTTGGGAGCTGATTTGGATTTGGGAGTCGGGAGGAGGCAGAACTGTGGTAGAAAAAGGAGGCTGCTGGTTCTTCATTGTAACCCTTCTCTGTAACTTGAGAACATTTTCTTAATATTCTTTTAATACTTGGTGTGAAACTGAACTGATAAAGAAAGAGTTTTGTGTCTAAGAATATGTGAAACAAAATAGAGACAGCCATGTGGGTGAAGGAGCCAGGGGTGAAGGAAAGAGTTGTTGGCCCTCTTGCCTTCACAGAATTCTATAGCTACTTGCTTGAGGTCCTATGTCAAGTCTTCTCCAATTTGCCCCATGTAAAACTGAACAATCATACAATTTCCCCTTTTTTTATGGGTATTTGTTTAAAATTTAGATGTACAGATCTTTTCATCTGCACAGTCACTTTTATCTTAAAGAAAATAACTTAATAGTTATGATTCATTAGGAACCACTTAATAATTTTCAGTTTTACTCTATTTTGATATTTTACACTTGTACTTCTACATACAAAATTTTATGTTTAAATAAAACTTTCAGCAATCAAGAGTCTTTATAGGTTTTTAAAAAATTATCATTCATAGTAGCTATTCACTATTCACAATAGCCAAAAGGTGGAAACAGCTCAAATATACATGAAGGGATGAATGGCTAAACAAACTGTGATATATCCATACAATGGAATATTATTCAGCCATAAAAAGGAATGAAGTACTGATACATGCTAAAATATGGATGAACCTCAAAAACATTATGCTAAGGGAAAGAAGCCAGACATGAAAGGTCCCATATTGTATGATACCATTTATACGACATATCCAGAATAGACAAGTCCATAGAGACAGAATGTAGACTGTAGTTGCCATGGGCTGGGGGTAGGGAGAATAAAAGAGCAACTACCTAATGGATATGGAGTTTCTTTTTTGGGTGATGAAAATGTTTTGGAACTAGATAGTGGTCGTGGTTGCACAACATTGTGAATGTACTAAATGCCAGTGAATTGTTCACTTTAAAATTGTTAATTTTATTTTATATGAATTTTCTCTCAATAAAACAAAAAACAGTGCAAAAATCATTATGTTCTGGAGATGCATAGACTTGGGTTCTGATCTTGGCTCTTCCATTCACTAGTTGTATTGGCCCTGGTAGAGTCATTTCACCTCTCTGAACCTCAGATTCATTATCGGTAAAAGAAAAAGAATAAAAGTACTTACCCTATAGGACAGGTAATTAGCAAATATCAGTTCTTCACCTCTAACACATTGCAGTCTGAGTTCAGCTAGTAGTACAATTCCACTGAAGTCATAAGAATCAATTATTTAGAAAAAATACATTCCATTCCTTTCTGATGATAGAAGTAGTATATGTATGTCTTATGGAAAATATAAAAACCAAAAGAGTAGAAAGAAGACAACAAAAATGGCCTGAGAGTACACCACCCGACAATAAACACTACTGATATATTTTGAAATATTTTTTTGTTTCTTCACTTTGCATGCCCCCAATTTCTACTCTATCTCTTTTCCTTATCCTGCTCATCTTCATTCTCTTTGTTCTCCTTCGTCTTCCTTTTCCTTTTAATTAGATAATATATCTATAATTTTTCCTGCATTTCTCCTCCAATCATCATTATATTATAAACATTTCTTCATGTCAATAATATGCTTCACAATACATTTTTATAATTATATAATATCATTTGCATGAATATACCATAATTTACATATCTATTTTCCAATAGCTTCACACTTAGATTACTTAAAATTTCTGGTATTGTAAATATCGCCATAAAGAAGACATACATAATATTTTTAAGAGAATAGGCTCTGAGGTCAGAGTGATTTTAGATAAGTTATTTAATTTGCCCATCTTCAGAATTCTTATTGACAAGTGGGCATAATTATGGTATTTACTTCTTAATCTTGCTGTATCAAACGAGATGTTTGATGTAAAACAATTAGTTTAAAAATTTAAGATGAACTTGAGAATCATGTCATGTCTGCTCCACTTAAACAGAACAAAAGAACAATAACAAACTTGCTGACATTTGGTTTCAATTTCATTAAGAACTTAGATCATTAGGAAGAATTGACATTTTTATTAATTCAGTGTTTCTTTAAAAATATGGTATCAGTTTCCATTATTTAGATAGACTTCATTTTCCCCATTGCCACTGGGGTCTTCTTTCTAAAATCCAAGTAAAATCCTGTCACTTCTCTATGCAAGCTCCTTAGTGGCCTTCCATCGTTTACTCTGTAGCGTATGTTCTTGCAGTTGACTTGCAACTCTACTTTTCTGGTACAACGCCCTGTAAATTCTTCCTGAATTCCAGTTGCCCATAATTACCTACAGCTCCACAAACACGAGGTCTTTCAGGCTCCCTTGTCCTTCGTGGGACACATTGTGCTCTCTCCCTAGAATGACTTCCCTCAAAATATATATCCACCAAGTTCTTGTTGGTTATTCAAATTTGTGCTCAAAATTTACATCACTATCCAGTTACTTATGATCACTTTTCCAGTTCTACTGCTCTGCTCCTGTAATGTAATCACTCCTTTTTTTTTATATGCAATATTCTCTCCCAATAGATTTTTGGCTCTTGATGCAGAAATTGTTTATTATTGTGTCTAGATTCCCTAGATCTAGAGTAGAACTTGAACATGGAAGGTGCTCCAAAAATTTATCAAATTGATGATTTCATGGAACCTTTTCTAAAGGATTGGTAAATTTTGATATTTCCAAACATAAGAAAATTTATCTAATAGCAAGTTCATAACATTATTTCAGAATAATATACACACTGAAATAAAGAAACATCATTCCTGACATTGTATAAGAAAATATTATATTCTACTATCTTTACAGTCAGATATATGGCATCCTTTCAAGAGTTTATGCTTCCAATATAAGCGTTATGTCAACAAAGAAACCCTTTGGAAATCCTATGGAAAGCTTTTTAACAAGTTGACAAAGAAATCTTTCCTAGAATCTGTCGCAGTACTTATTATTTTTGATAATCTCACGATGATTAATGTTAAGGACATAGTCAGTGTTCTAGGTTTTGCCACACAAAAAACTGAAACCAGTAGCCAGTTTCTTGGGTATAATTTCACAGTGTGCTCAGTTAAATGAATCTGTGTTGATGGCATTCTCTTTCATGTCACATCAAATTAAGCTATTAAATTAAATATTTGAATTGCTCTGCAAAGAATTTGCAGAGGTAATTCTACTCGTACTTTTTAGTTTGTCCTCAGTAAAAAAAGAAAAAATTGGTAAATGCTACCTTCAAAGTTTATTCTTCTTCAGTATCTGAAAAATAATAGATCAGTTTACTATTAGTAAAGACTTACAAAGCAACTTAAAACATTTAAAATATTCTTCCTCTGACCTCCGTAGAAAGAGAAATGTATGTATTATTGTTTACACGCTCTATGTGGGAATTTAAAACTTTGTTATTTAGAGTAAGAGTTCTCAACTTTTTCTACCACAACACATATGAGAGATGACATTCACATATCTGACACCTGTGGTCTGTGATGCAGATAAGATAAGCTTCTTTGTTTCTCTCTGCAAGCCCCTGCAAGCTTGCTCTCTCTGCACACATTTGTTTCCCTCTCGAGAAAGGATATTCATACTCAACTAATGAGACTGACCTGAATTAAAAGGATAATATTGAATATAAAATCATTTAATAAAGAATTAACTCACTTTCAGATTCGTCTTTTTATTATTAATAATGGATTATAGCTGATCATTTGGTGTTCTGCACACGGGGTTTGAGTGAAAAAAATAAAAGGCAAAAATCTGCCAAATGTTATAACTGACTATAGAAATAGTTGAGAAGCTTAAAAGGCAATTTTTGCCTTTTAAAAGAAGCATAATTCTGGAGGAAATTCTAGAAATTTTTGGATAAATTGTGATTATAGGAAAAGAGAGGTTGTAAATTTCATAGGATGCAGGAATTCACCCTTTTATAAGGCAGTTACTTCATCTATTATGCGAGTGTACTCTAAAATTAACATTCCACTGCACTAAGAACAGAGAATAATGGATTAATGCCTTTTAGGGCCTAATTTTTTTTAAAGTCTTGATTAAATTATGTTATAAAAGAAAATGCTTTACATTAGTGGTTAATAAAAGAGCAGACCTTATATGTTCCTGCTTTAGTACGATTACAAATTTCATTCTGGAATGTCCCTCAGTTTCCACATGTTAAAATCCTATATATTCTTTAGAACTCACCTCACAATTCAAATAATTTTACCCTTGGTGTACTCTGAGGGCTCTTAATCTGTATGAGTCAGTTCTCTTGTCTTTTCTCTACATGGTTGTCTCAAAGGCACCTCAAACTCAACAGGTTCCAAACCAAAGAATTAAGCTATCTTCTTCCCCCAAAACCTGGTTCTTGTCCACTCTCCTTGTGCACCATCCCTCTGGTTCCAAGGTAGAGTTTCGGTCCTGACTCCTGATTATCTCTGGTCACTTTTCTATCACCTTTTACCTGGACCAAGGCATTAGCTTCCTATCCAGTACCGACATTTTGTCCAATCTTCACTTCAATGTCTTCTACTTATACCACCATTGTGATTAAGTTGAGGTGCAAATATGAGCACATACTACTCTTCCTTCAAAGCCTGTGATCTAAGAGTGTACACAAATACACACACACCCATTCACTCATGCACACACACACACACACAAAACCTTTCAGTGGCTGTGAAATTCTTCTAAGTTAAAGACCAAAATCCTCAAAACAATAAGCAAGGCCCTGTGTGCCCTGTGTGCCCTGCCTTGGACTCATTCTGTGTCCTTTTCCTTCAGCTTTGTGAACTCCAGCCGCAGGAACTTTCTCTTGGACGCATCACACTCCTGTTGGCCTTGGCCTTCACGGATACTTTGCCCTCTACCATCATGCCCCCATTGCTTCTCCTCCCAGCATTTCCTTTGGTTAACTCTTTCTTTGGTTAACTCCTATTCACCCTTTAGAGCCCAATTCAAAATGTCATTTCCTTAGCTAGGTCTTTCCTGACCCTCAAAATTAGTTTACTCTATACCATATTCTCATACAGTATTCTCAGTTCACCCTGCACAATTGATAGGAGAACATTTTGATTAATATCTGCCTCTCGTGCTAGATTGTAAACTCTGTGAAGGTGAAGGCTTTATATTTTTTACTCATCATTTTCTTCTCTCAATATCACACAGTTTAATATTACCCAACCATACTCAATCATGTCTTCTGATTCCAAGAACTACTTTTTTTTCACTCCGTTTATTTAATTGAGATATATTTAGTCTTGGAATGCTGTGGATAATGAACAACTGCAAGGAGTTTTTAATTTGGCATCACTGTTGTTGGAGATAAATATCTTAAAATTATTCTGGATGCTGACATGGACAAAAATACAATAATAAGATATAAATTCAATATTCAGAGATGACGTTCTCTCCATTGCTCAGGTAGGAAAATGTAGGACTCAACTCACCCCAATGAACAACTATAAACAATAACGGTGGCATTATTCTCTTGTCTCCTCCTTTGCGGCTGCTAATGTGCTTTGACAGTTAGCTTTGCTCTTTTATGAACTCTCCACCAGCTCTAATCAGTCATGGGGAAGTCAGGCAGCAAAATTTGCATGTGCCAATTCTCACTCTAGCTTCCTAAAAAAAAAGAAAGAGGGTATTTGAGTGTATAAAACATTTTTGAATGAGATTTTTTCCGATGTTCCAATTTATAATTTCATCTTTAAATATACTACTGTAGGTTGTGAATGTAAAGTTAGTTTTTACCTGAGAATAAATAGATGATATGATGTTTCTACAAGACGAATAACACAACTTTTTAAGTAATAAAGATATTACAATACAATATCAAATGACTAATTTACTTTCATACACATAGAGAGTTTTAAGGTTGTGGAAATGTCTGTGTTACCCTTGCTGCTCAAGAATTTAGCCACTTCCAAATTATCCACATTGTAATAAGAAACCAAGTGGGAAAACCATGTTTTAGTGAATGTTGCTGGCAGTCACTCAAGCTCACATTTATTTTCTCTGATGTAAGGTATTAAAAACTTGGGCAACTAGTGGGCTATTTGGAAGTTGATGATGAGAATAGAAGAAAAAAGCCATAAGGGAGGTCAAGACCTCACCGTGACCTCAAATGTAACTATTACCCTACTGGTTAGTTGAAATTGGAGATCAAAGACCTAATGTGCTAAATGTATTTGGCTGTGAATTGTTTCACAAAAAGGGTAAAAAGAAGTATTTGATGGTGTGGCTTTTTTTTTTTTTTGAGGAAAATGCATTTACTCACTTTAAAAAATAAAATTGTGCGTAGCATAAGAAAGTAATACTTGATAAAAATGGACTACATGTTTTTTATTCTTCTTTATAAGTTAAATGATTTGCACAGATTCTATTAAAGTAGATATTTAATGTACACAAGAGCTCAGCTCATCTTTACCTGAATTTTTATTACATTTTGGGCTTTTACATATATTTTTAAGGACTTCAGATTTGGGGAAAAAGAATAAAACCTTTTGACAAGTAACTTTTTCCTCTCATATCTCTTTCTCCCTGTTTAGGAAGAACCCACTCCTCCTGCGTGTTTTTCTTTACTCTTACATTCACAGTACTTCCAACACCACGTGTTTGGGGTTTCCACACATCAAGCAATTCTCTGTGACATCAG
The DNA here is from genome assembly GCF_021613505.1 of Equus quagga. Lineage (NCBI taxonomy): Eukaryota > Metazoa > Chordata > Mammalia > Perissodactyla > Equidae > Equus > Equus quagga. The sequence goes on from NC_060281.1 coordinate 53,685,918, forward strand.
CTGAGGGTCTTATAATTCAATTTCGTTCTGACACTGTCTACCTCGAGTTAGCATCAGATCTCACAAGTGGTAAAGGGCTCAGTCCCACAAGAATGCTCCTCCAACTTCAGATGCTGCTTACAAGTCCCGGGTTGTCACCTGTACTTCTGACCAACTGGCTATAAATCAGTGTTCCCAGGACCTCCTCCTTGAGTTCAATAATTTGCTAGAATTGTTCACAGAACTCAGGGAAACATGTTTACTGGTTTACTATAAAGAATATAATAAAGGATGCAAAAGAACAGCCAGATAAGGAGACACATAGGGCAACGTATGTGGGAAGAGGCTCAGAACTTCGATGCTGTTTCCGGGCACATCACTCTCTCAGCATCTCCACATGTTCACCAACCTCGAAGCTCTCTGAACCCTGAACTTTTGGGTTTTTTTTTGGGGGGGGGGCTTCATTATGTAGGCGTGATCTATCATTAACTCAGTCTCCAGTGCCTCTCTCCTTCTGGTGGGTGGAGGGGTGGGGTCGAAAGTTCCAAGCTTCTAATTATGGCTGATCTGTCTAGTGATCAGCCTCCATCCTGAAGTTTTCCAAGACCCCACCAGGAGTTGCCTCATTAGAACAAAACACATTCCCATCACCCAGGAAATTCCAGGGGATTTCGGAGCCCTGTTTCAGGAAACTGGGGTCAAAGACCAAATATTAGAACAACAGATGCTCCTAGAGTTCTTATCACTTAAGAAATTAGAAGGATTTTAGGAACTCTGTGCCAGGAACAGGGGGAAGAGAACAATATACGTATTTTCTATCATTGCACACTCTGCTTCTTATTTCCTTCTTTCCTTTCCAGAAATGGGTGGTTTTATTGTAGAACATACTTTTAATAGTTATGGGATTCCCTGTATCAGAACCATCACATAGTGCGGTGTTAAAAATCCAGATTCTTGAGCTTTGCTGAAGACTTGTTGGATCAGCATCTCTTGAGCAGACTTTGAAATCTGAATATTTAACCAGCTCCTGAGGTGATTCTTATACATACTTAAACTTTAGAATCACTCTTGTAGAAGATGCTAGGAAAATAGGATGAAGGGTACCATAATCTTGATGATAAGCCCTATTCCTATAAAATTCCTGATCTCTTTTAAAACAAATGCTGACATATTTCCAATAAGCAGTTTTCCTTTCTCTCTGACCCAGCATCCATTTGGTCTATGTCCATTTCTTTATTTTGATGACCATGGCCTTGGCTTCAGCAGAGGGAGATAGATGGATATCCAATGAGTTTGGAAGGAACCCCATCCTTGGGTAGGTTCTCATTCTTTTTCTCTCTCTGTTTCTACTTGCTCCTTGTTTTGTTTCATCTTCTTCAATTCTATTTTTGCTCTTGAGTGTCTGAAGGAATTTAGGAGCATAGTATTTGGAGCTGGACACTGACACTCCTTCATAAATAATAACGAGAATATAGTAAAGATTGAATAGTCAGGCAACAATACCAACAAGAAAGCTAATACTGCCTGGTTGCAGGGTGCAGATAAAATTTTAATAGTGAACCAAAGGGCACAAACAAACAAAACTGCTTCTGAGGGAGAAAGGATGACTTTTCCTGGGCACCACTCAACTCAGATATTTCTTTTTCTTATTGAAAGCAAGGGAAGTTTATAAAAACCTCTCAGTGCAAGCAACACAGAAGACATTATGTTGCCGGCACTTGCAGAGCACATTTGTAAGCAATTGTATTAATTATGCAGCCAGGAATTAAGATTAGAGATAGCAGAATTTCAATTAGTTACCTAAGTCTGTGTCTTTTAAAAAAGAAAGTTTGAACAATTGCAACCTAGGGAACTTATCAGAGAATATAGTGCATCAGTTCTGATAGAAGGGAGATTTCAGATCTGCACAAGGATAGTTTGGGAAACAGAACTGAATCAAAAGACAAAGAGGAAATTGATGAGGAATCAGAACCAATTAGTGATATTTCCCTGACACTCATTTCTAAGGGCTTCATCTACACCTTGACTAGCATGGAAGGATATTAGAATCAACCACACCGCTTGTCAAGGAAGAGTCTTTATAATTGTGTATTAACTTTCTAGTGACCTGCATATATTCCAGATGTGGATATAGTTTTTCTCAATGTAAGATTTTTTTTGTCTTTATAAATTTGCACATTAAAAGAACCCTTCAGGCACTGTAAAGGCATGAGTGACATTGATAGTCCTTATCTTGATTCTCGGAATTGAAAAGCCAGGTAAGTAGCAGGAACTGTGCCCGAGAAAGAACTATTCTGATTTAGGTCCCTCAGTGCCTCATCTGCGTTTTGTCAAATGTAATGTAGTCAGAAGAGAATTAGATTAGCAGTCAAAAGGACTGGCCTCTGGACTGTCTGGCATGGAGAGAACCACTAACCTCTTGGAGCCTCAGTTTTTGCTGCTTTGAGTGGAGGGTGGTGGGTGGCATGCAGAGGAATTGAACAAAGATGTTGAACTAACATAGAGGGTCTCAAAGGTCTATAGCAGTCCTAAAATTCTTTTAAATCCTTCCATTTCCTTAGGTGTTCTATAAATAAAATATTTAAAGGTTAGTGCTGTTTGTTCTCTTTGCGGTTCTTTGCCTTAAGAGAGTGCCATGGTTCCTACCTGGTTCTTTTAAGTCTGTTTGTTTACACCTGGGTATGGACAAGGAGGCGCTGGAATTCATTGCCTCAATACCGGCATGTTCCCCACCAGACTGTAGGCTGCTATAAATCATTTTACTAGGTTCTATTTCCTGAATATTTCTTTTAGATAGTGGGGGAAGGGTAGGCTATAGAATTCAAAACAGATTTATTGAAAAGCCTTTGAGAATAAAGTGCAAGGGATGACCCAGCTGTTGCTGCTCCTGCATAACACAGTGCCGGACGCCTGGTGAAAAAGGCTAGTAATTAGTTTCATTTGTAGGTGAAAGAAGGTCTTGGAATAAGTCTGGCATTAATTATAAGGGTGATCACTGTTGCCATTTCCAAATCCTGCTTTTTAAGATCATGCGCTGTCAGTTTAGAGAGGGCTTCACATCTCCTCTTAGGAGGAAAAGAGTCCTTAAGGGGGGCATAAGTGGTAAACGTCTGAAACGGATAGCACAGGCAAGGTTAAACAACATATGATGTTCCATCCTTGGAAAACTCATTCCTAAAACTTGAATTACTGGCCCTTTGTTTTTGTATGATAGGGGCTTGGTCCTTTGTCATAAGGAGTGGGCCACTATTCCAAATGGTCGCAACAGTGCAATGGTACTTCAACCAGCTCTTGTATGTGGTCATCGGCTCAACATACCCCTGGATTCTAACTTCTTTGTGGGTGCCACATGCCCCTCCCCAAACCTCACACAATCCTAGTTTCCATCCTTCTGAGGATACCGTGTGAATTACCACTGAAGTTTGAACTCACGCTTTGTGGGATGGGCAACTCCAGATGCTCCACTGGGTGACTTCACTGCCACCAGACTCTCTGCATCAGGAAGTCCCCAGGTCCCGCATGTCCCAGGGTTCATGGAGTCTCTTGGCCCAGTGGGACTCTACAGGCTCTCAGGGCACCTACGACTTTATCATATGGTGGGTCCCAGGACACAACAGCATTCAAAGTTTTGCTTTCAAAAAGCCTAATTCTACTCCTCCTCTGCTTTCCTATCATTGCTACTACTGCTGATTGTAATAATTAGCATTGATTGAGCCTTCACTCTGTACTAGGAACTAAATTAAGCACTTTTCATGCAGCATCATTTTCAATCCTCACAAAAATGTTATGAAATTCTTTAATATTTCCATTTTGCACATGAGGAAACAGACATAGGGATGCAAAATAATCTGTACATGTTATACAGTAAACATCAGAGTTGGCTTTTTTCTTTTTTTTTGGTGAGGAAGATTCACCCTGAGCTAACATCTATTGTCAATCTTTCTCTTGTTTTGCTTGAGGAAGATGAGCCCTAAGCTAACATCTGTGGCAGTCCTCCTCTACTTGGTATGTGGGATGCCTCCACAGCATGGCTGATGAGTGGAGTAGATCGAAACCTGGAATCCAAACCCATGAACCTGGGCTGCCGAAGTGGAGCACATGGAACTTTAACCACTCAGCCACAGCGCTGGCCCCTGGAGTTGGCTTTTTAACCCAGGAAGTTCTGATTTTAAGGCTCAGCTCATAACCACAAGTAGCACTAGCTATGTGGAGCACCAAGAAGCCATGATCCAGGGTTCTATTTGACTTCTAGAACCTTCTAGGTTTTAAAATTTTCTGCGTCTCTTTGTGCTATCCAAGGTCCCGATTTTGGGACCCTGGGTCTCAACCTCTATCCCTGCTTGCTTTATTTGCCCTATCTCTAAGAATCACAGGCTCTGACAAGGACATTGTATTAGTTATCCATTGCTGCTGCATGACAAATTACCCCAAAACTTAGGGGTTTGAAACAATGAGCATTTGTCATCTCCTAGTTTCAGAGGTTCAGGAGTCTAGGAGCAGCTTAGTTGGGTGCTTCTGGCTCACGGTCTCTCATGAGGTTGTAGGCAGGATGTTGACTGAGGCTGCACCATCTGATGCTCCAACTAGATCTTCTGAGGCTTATTTACTCACGTGGCTCTTGGCTGAAGTCCTCAGCTCCTCGCTACAAGAGCCTCTCCACAAGGCCAGCAGGGTGTCCTCAAAACAAGGCAGTTAATTTCTCCCGTAGCGAGTGATCAGAAAGAGAGCCCCCAAGACAGAACCTGCAGTCTTTTTATAACCTAATCTCAGAAGTGACATGCTTTGATTTCTGCTGTATTCTATATGTTGGAAGCAGGTCACTAAATCTAGCCCATTCTCCAGGAGAGGGGAATTAAATGCCACATCTTGAAGGGAGAAGTACCAGAGAATTTATGGACATATTTTTAAAACCAGCACATGCAGATACTTCACGTAAGGCCCTACTTACCTCAGTACTGAACTTCATGGACTGAGGTGCTACAGTATAAAAGAAAGAACACTCTGCTTTCAGCCAGGTAAGACGATTCCAACCTAGGCCTTGCCGGTTAGTCCTTGTAGCAGCTTGGGCATTAGTTACTGCTTCAGTCTCCTAGTGTGGAAAAATGGAAATAAGAATCTTTCCTTTGTTTTATGTCATTATGAAAATTTACAACTTAGAATGTCTGTGAAAGCACTGTGAAAAAAGCTATGCAAATAGAAAGTATCTTTGAGTAATTTTTACTATTAGAAAGCTCAACATTGTGTTTTTATCTCCTGGAAATATGGAAAGAATAATTTTAGAGCCAGGAATATATCTAAAATTTTCATATTCTTCATTTAGCAGAGTATTTATTAAGTCACCAGAATAACTTTCTAATAAACCTATGTCATGGGATGTATTGGATGGAAGGAAGAGTATATCGAGAGTATAACAATACACATTTTGATCAAGGTAAAAACAAATAAACAGAGTCATTAAGACAATAAAAATAAGCAAGCTTGCTAAAAGTGTAACTGAATATTTGAATCTTAGAGGAAAGGCGTCAATGCTTATTAATGAATTATAAAACTCACACAGTTTTAAAGATAATTTTATGACACCTATTTCTCATTATAAGAATATTGCTATCAATAGTTCCTGTCACCAAATACTCATTAAAACTTTCTTCATCCTCTTCTACAAAGTCAACAGCAAAAGAAAAAAGAAGTTGTGACTGTAAGGATTTTGTTTTGAATCTCAACACAGTGAAATTTGCATAAATTCTAATAAAGCAAAATTAAAATCCATTAACACTTGTCTCTGGTAATTAACATAAGCTTGCTGTTTTAAATGACTGTGTTTCAGACATATGGAGGGAAGAAAGAATGGGAGAATGTGGAGCCTTCGAAAAATATGAAGATTATAAACTAAGAATGATGTTATTCAGAATGTCCCCAATTTTAGGAAGGAAATAAAAGTTATTTAGACTTTTAGGAAACATTGAAAAGTGCTTTCCATTTTATAATGTATAGATTCACTCAAGAATTCCACCAGATGTTTCTTGTACAAGATACATATGACACTTACATTTATGTACATTAATGATAATTTACTACTCAATTCTAATTACTACCCTCTGGAGAGAACAGACATGTTGACAAATATTGATTATTTAAGACAAACTACAGAAAACCCATATTTTCAGATTTAAAAGCACAAGAGAATTTAAACTTTCTTTTCCATGGATTCCTAAATATTTGAAGAGAATTAAGCCATAATACACTGAAAATTGATATTTTGAACTTGTTGGTGTATTACTTTATATTTTGCGTTATTTATTCTAGACAAAATACATTCTACCAACATGGAAAATGTTTCTCTCAAAATAAGATAAAAGATAAACTCACCTTTAAAACATCTTGTATAGGATCACTGATTGTAATTGCACCTTATTTGGAAGAAAAACAGTGAAAAGACAGACAGAAAGAAAAAAGGTATCATAGCATTACGAGATGATGGTGGTGATGATGATGATGATGATGATAAGTTGAGATTTATTGAGTGCTTACTAGATGCCATGTACTGTGTTAATGTGAATTATCTTATTCTCTACTTGATATAATTTAATTATACTAATAATAGTAAAATATTAGTGTAGGAAAAATAGTAAAATATTTATTAAAATATTAGCCCTGTGCTAGGCACTTCACCCAAATTATTTCTAATCCTTACTATAATTCTGTAAGGGAAGTATTATATTTACTATTTCTTATGTGAGGAAATTGAAATCCAAGTAAGAATAGTACAACTTTCTAGCCACATATTTCATCAGTGCAGAAACCAGGGTTCAAACACAGCTCAGTTTTGTGCCTTAGCTTTTTCCATCCCACCACTCTGCAGTTTCATGCCATCCTGGGCATATGATAATATTAATAACAGTAATGATAGTAATAACACCAGCTCAACAGTAGAAATTTACAGCTGTAGAGCACTTTCCAATTTACTACGCCCTTGGGGTGGGCAACTGTCAGCTGATAGAAAGGTTGAAAGATTGAAGAGCTTTTTCTGAGATGACGTTTGTACCCTTTCAGTACTTTTTTATTTGTTTTGAAAAATTTTTTAAATTGTGGTAACATATACATAACATAAAATTTACCATGGTAACCATTTTTAAGCATACAGTTGAGTGGTTTTAAGTACCTTTACAGTGTTGTGCAACCATCCCCACCATCATCTCCAGGACTCTTTATCTTGCGAAACTGAAACTCTACACCCATTAACAATAGCTCCCCATTATTCTCTCCCCCCAGCTCCTGGTAATCACCATTCTACCTTCTGTCTCTATAAATTTGACTACTCTGGGTGCCTCATGTAAGTGAAATCATACAGTATTTGTCTTTTTGTGACTGGCTTATTTCATTTAGAATAATGTCCTCGAGTTTCATTCATATTGTAGCATGTGTCAGCATTTCCTTCTTTTTTAAGGCTGAATAATATTCCCTTGTATGTATACAACACATTGTGTTTATTCATTCATCCATTGACGGACACTTGAGTTGCTTCTGCATTTTACCCATTGTGAATAATTCTGCAGGAACATGAGTTTTATTGTGAATAATGCTGCTAGGAGCAAATATCTCTTTGAAACACTGCTTTCAGTTCTTTAGGGGGATATACCCAGAAGTGGAATTGTTGGATCATATGGTAATTCTATTTTTAATTTTTTGGGGAACTCGATACTGTTTTGCTTAGTGACTACCTCATTTTACATTCCCACCAACAATGCACAAGGATTCCAATTTCTCCATCTCCTCACCAATAATTGTTATTTGTTCTTGTTTTGGGGTGTGGTTTTGTTTTTTTTTTAAGTAATATTCATTCCAATGGATGTGAGATGGTATCTCATTGTGGAGCATCTTTTTATGTAATTATTGGCCAGTTGTATATCTTCTTTGGAAAAATGTCTATTCCAGTCCTTTGCCCATTTTTTAATTGTTTGAGAGTGGGGTATTGAAGTCTCAAACTATTATTTCTCCTTTGCTTTTGAAGGACAGTTTTGCCAGTATTGACAGTATTCTTCTTCCAGCACTTTAAATATATCAGCCCACTGCTCCTGGGTTTCTGATGAGAAATCTGCCTATTACCTTATTAAGGATCCCTTGTACATGAAGTACTGCTTCTCTCTTGAAGATTCTCTCTTTGTCTTTGTCTTTTGACAGTTTGATTATTGTGTGTCTTGGTGTGAGTCTCTTTGAGTTCATCATATTTGGAGTTTGTTGAGCTTCTTAGATGTTTATATTCATGTCTTTCATCAAATTTTGGACACTTTTAGCCATTATTTCTTTAGATAATCTCTTTGCCCCTTTCTCTCTCTTTTCCCTCTGAGACTCCCAAATGTATACGTTGGACCACTTGATGGTGTTCCACAGGTCCCTTAGGTTCTGTTCACTTTTCTTCAGTCTTTTTTCTTTCTGTTTCTTGTACTCAATAATTTCAATTATTTTATCTTCAGGTTCACTGCTTCTTTCTTCTGACTGCTCAAATCTGCTTTTGAATCCCTTTAGTGAAATTTTCATTTTAGTTATAGTACTTTTCAGAATTTCAGAATTTCTTTCTGGTTTCTTTTTATGTTTTTTTTAATCTCTTTATTGATATTTCCATTCTGTTCATATGAAATTTTCTTGACTTTTCTCACATCTTCCTTTAGTTCTTTGTGTATTTTTCAGACAGTTACTGTAAAGTCTTTGTCTGGTAAGTTAGATAGTTCCTGTTAATTTATTTTTTTCCTCTGAATGGGTTGTATTTTCATATTTATGTGTATGCCTTGTTATTTTTTGTTGAAAACTAGACATTTGAATCTTATAATGTGGTAAATCCAGAAGTCAGATTCCTCCTCTTTTCCAGGGCTTGCTGGTTTTTGGATTTGTTTTGTTTTCTTTTCTCTCTCTTTTTTAGTTGTGTAGACTGTCTCTGTGCTGGAAATCAGCCTGAGATATAAACTTAGTATCTTCTTGGGTCTTTTCTGAGACTCACCTTTCTTTGGGCATGTGCAGTGACTTTCTAAATTCCCCTGTTTATGTGGTTGCCTTTAGATGTCCTAGTCTTTAAATGTTTGACTTGCAAAAAGGGAAAAAGAGAAAAATGAATGGGAAAAAAGTGTGCCATCCTCTTAAATCCTCTGGAAGTCACTTAATCTGAAGGGACAGGGGCTAGACACTTGGCCCCCTACCTGTGTGTCAGCACCTTTGCATTCAAGCAGCAATCATTAATCAGAGTACAGATCCTGGATATGTGGAGGACAGTGTCCTTATTGCCCACCCTGGCTCAGTTGCATGTGAGCTGCTCTAGGAACATGCACACAGCTGTCTGCCACCAGGCTACAGGGTGGGGGCTGGGTAGCTGCTAATGTGCTAAAGCTTGAATTGACCAAAATTAAGCACAATTTACCACTGAAGACTTCCCCTGGAAGTTATGAGTCTTTCAATAGACTCCAAAGTTCCCACATAATTACGTAAGACAGATTCTACCAGTCTGGTTGTTGTCCAGTTGGAGAGGTGGATTTCTGCTGCTTCTACTCTGCCATCTTCATAGAATCTTCCTCCTTTAACTTTTAAATGAGTGTGAGAGAGCAGCTGATTTATAAACACAGGAATGTTCTATGTTATATTGGGGGAAATCATCATTTACATGGGTGTGTACCTGCAATTTAATGACGCATAGATTCTAGAATGAAAGAAGAGGACTATATTACCTTTTTTGTGTGGTAAAGAAAAGAATCATTCATGAATCAAATGTGGATTCGAAGTTCAGAGGGTCTTGAAGAGGTTACTATTTGAATGAGTCTGGGTTCTTACTCATCTATACATATTTTTTTTTTTGGAGAAAAAGAGAGTTAAAACAAATGTCTGAGTCCTGAGCCTAATCCTTAACAGCAGCTGTGCTTCTCGTCAAGTTCTTTGTGGCTCTTATTGTAGATCTGGACTTGTTTTCCTAATGATGGCTGGGTTTGTGGCTTTGCACTTCAGGATCTCATGGTCTGCATTCTACAAATGGTTATTTCTGCCCCTGTGGCAAGCTTTAAGATTCTTCTGCCTTGCAGGTGCCTTAAGAGTTGGCTTCAAAAGTCACAACAGGAACCAAAGTAATTTTATTTCCAGAAACTATACCAATTGTCTCTTGGACTGGAACTAGCATTACATGAAACATATTTCTGTTAGTGCTGAAAGACCAGAGTCCCCAAAGGATCGTATGAAGACAGAGGAGCATCTCAGGCAATATTTAAGAAATAGTCATACTTTTGAAATGTGATCCAGATATATAGAAATCATATTTAGGGCATTATAATATTTAGGAAAACACACATGTGTATCTTGTGGTTTTAAAACCTGCACTTATACTCTGTCATTCAATTTATACAATGCCAAACAATTAGGAATCCTTCAAATTTCAAATAGGCACCAGTCAATAAAATATGCCATCCATCCAGTGAGGAATTGAGAAAACAATACATAAAAGGATCATATTTACATCAGGATGCAGGCTTGCATACACACACATGCATATACTTCTAATAGCTTACTTTGGGTCTCATGAATTGGTTGAATTGTTCCAAGTTTTAGGATTTGCAGTATTTGTCAATTTGACTTTCCCTCAATCCAAGGTTGGGTGTTAGATTTTGTAGCATAAGATTAAAAATCCTCTGTTTGCCTAACAAACAAGTGTAGCTTGAATTATAAAAATTTAATTGAGCAGAATCAAGGATATTTGAAATTATTCTGACCATATTTTGCTAGTTTTCAGTTTATGAGCATATCCAACATAGAAAATCAGTTGCTTTATTCTCAGGGACTTTGTAATATTGTTGCTTAGTGTCTGAGGTAGCATCAGTGACAAAGAAACAGTTGTCAATCACAAATATTATCTGACCATTATCTTTGCTTCAGGCACTGTACTTGGTCCTGGTGAAGGAAATAGATATGGCTACTGCCTGCTTGGAGCTTAGTGAGGACGAGTAAACACATGAGCAATGAATAAGTAAATGAATGTACACACAATACATAAATCAAGTGGGTAAGCTGAATCTCTACCTTTCTAGATTTTTCTGTTTTGTTCTTGTCGTCTCTCCCCTAATCCTCCCAACCCCCCCCCCCCCCCCCCCCCCCGAATAACTGTCTCTGACAATGAAACAAGATTCCACTCGAAGGGGATGAATGTGGAATGGGAAGAGACAAATTTGTGGTTTCTTACTTTGGAGAATCAAAACTTGAATTTTGATGATAGTGACCATGCAGACAGAAGAAGGGTTCTAGGATGTGAGGAAATGGATTTTAAGTGACTTAAATAGTCACTTCTGAGGAGAGTCTCTATTTACTCATTCTTTCTAAAAGTACTTATTGAGTACCTACTGTGTACCAGGCACTTGCTATTTTCTTTGGGTACAACTCTGAACAAAATACCTGCCTTCAAGGAACTGGGTGTACAATGTAGGAGATAACGCATTATAAAATAGCGTGGTAAGGGGGCTGGCCCCGTGGCCGAGTGGTTAAGTTCTCGCGCTCCGCTGCAGGCGGCCCAGTGTTTCGTTGGTTCGAATCCTGGGCGCGGACATGGCACCGCTCATCAAGCCACGCTGAGGCAGCGTCCCACATACCGCAACTAGAAGAATCCACAACGAAGAATATACAACTATGTACCTGGGGGTGTTGGGGAGAAAAAGGAAATAATAAAATCTTAAAAAAAAAAAAATAGCGTGGTAAGTGCTACATCAGGAATAAGTATAGGGAATTACTGGGCTATGTGGAATAGCACCTAACTCATTCTTAGGGGGTTAATGGCCAGCAAAGGCCTGTTGGAGGAAACGTTGCCTAGCTTGAGCATAAGCATGGATGGGCATTATCCAAACAAGGTGGCTGGGAAGAACATTCCAAGAACAGAGAGCCAGAAAATCCCTGGATATCATATCAAGAAGCTTAGTTGACTTCTTAGCTGACATGGGACGTTGGATAGGCCTGCGAGTATGAGTGTATACGTGTGTGTGTTTTTGTGTGTGTGTGGTGTTGTATAGTAAGATGCATACTAGACATAAACAGAACTAATTCATGAAGGCCCTTGTGAACCATGTTAAGGTTTGAGCTTTCATGTAAGTTTCATCTTCCAAATTTAAATTGGATGAGTGCATCTTATTTATTTTTCATTTGATCCAATGATAAAAAGCTACCCCATTGAAATTATTATGTACTTTATTGAATATATTTTATTCACAGAAAAACATAATTAAAAATAAAAAATCACCCATAAATATAATTAATATTTAATTTTTTTCTTCTACTCACACTAGTTGTGTTTTATATGGTACTCTTTTTATTTAACATTATATCATGAATATTTTCCTTTGTAGATGAATTTATTATATTTTAGAAGTTGTATGGGTCATAGAATTGTGTGACTTAAAGATATTGAATGTCATTTCCAGGAGATGTCCGCTTTTTTAGGTGCCAGCACCTGAGGGATGTTGACATAGGTAAAATGGGGAAGCATAGAAAATATCATTGAGAGAAGGAATTTTAGAATCTCAGGAGGCTGTCGTCTGAGATTATCCTCCCATCCCTCTGCAAACACATTCCCGCCTTCCTTCCTAGCAGCACCCTCCAATATCAACCTGAGAGATCTGGGTTAGTGCAAACCCTCTGTTTACCATGAAAGAAACTGGGGTGCAGGAAGCTTAAATAGCAGACAGGCAGAAGCAGGTGTGGAACCAAGATCGAGCTCGGTGCCTTTTCCTCTGACCCCGGTTGTTCAGTAAAACTATCAGAATGGCAATAACTTTCTTTTCCATTATTAATAGGCCTTAATTTTAACCATAACTTTTTCTGGCTAACGTGGAAAACCAAATTGTCTCTGAAATGCAAATGTAGAGATATGGCTAATTTCTTTCTCCAAATTTGACAATGTTCCCTTAGTTTCAGAAGGTGCTTGGTTAACTGCAATATTTTTTTTAAAGGAGAAGTCAATTTTTTCTGTATCATTTATAGAACTAAACTGTATGCCATTTTCAAATGTCTATCTGAATTTTTGGACAGTTGGACAAATTTTTTTTTTAAAAAAACCTTTTAATCTTTGAAGCTGGACATTCCTTTCAACTATATTGTAAAAGCCAATTATCCTTTGAGATTTCACATATTTTCATTGGGCCTTGATTTGTTACCAAATTGTATAATTTTCCTGCCTAATTTCAGTCTCTAATTTTCTATGAGTGGTTATGAGTGCTGTGTCAGGCACTTGGGAGAATGCAGAAGACATAGGGCAAAATATTTAGGTTGAAATTACTTTATAATAATAAGCTAAACAAACGTTTGTTCTAAACCTCAACCCTTTTATTGTTATGATTGGAAGCAGCTAAGAAAATCTTTCTTATGTTTGTTTTTGGCATGTAATGAAGTTGAAATATACCTATTCCTATTTATTAAACCGATAATCTGCTTCTCAATACAAGATAATTGCCACAGAGTTTACATTTTCTCAATAGTAGGCAAATCTTGATCATAAACATTTTTTTCTTCTCAGTAAAGGAACTAAAATCCATTCATAAGGACCAGTGGGACAACTAGAGATTTCAACATGCCTAGAAATGAAGAAATATTTGTGAAATACTCATCAGTAGTCACTATCCTGGCACTTACCCGCCACCCAGACCCTCTTCCCCCATAGTACGTGAAAATTTGAGCAAGAAGCATTCAGCCAACAGAAAACGGTGATAGATATCACAAGATATTCATAGAGTCTGGGAAAGACATTACTGCATGAAATGTTAACTAGCATTTTGCAAATTCAGGTTTTGACGCAGGATCCTCTAGTTAAAATTAGTTAACATATCCAACATTACTGAGCAGGGATGCTTCATACAGCCTCTCAGACTGTGCACTGCACCTTCCGGGGGCACCATCAAAAAGACTGTTGTCTTTTGTAGCGAGCCAACACCAAGTGTTTCAAGAATAGTGCTTTAAATAAATTAGTGTGCACTCTTACTGTTTCAAGAGTGTTTTATTTGCTATAATTCTGACTGTCTGAATGTGTCCCCTGGGGCAGGTTTGTAAAGGATGATTTCAAAAATTGTAAAAATAAATAAGCGGAATGACTAGGCGTTGGGAGATACGATTCCTGTTTCAAACTCTCCCACTGATTTGCCAGTGGACGTTGGGCAAGTTGTTTAGATGCTCTGTAGCTCTGTTTCTCCTTCTGGAAGCTATGGCTGGTGATGTTTGCTTCAGAGTTCAAAGGGGATGCTTGACAATGTGTGCCATATGTTTTGCCATTCTCAGATAAATTGGGCACTATTACTATCTTTATTGGTCTTTAATATTTGCAAAGTTAACACCAGCACAGGTCTGCTGAGAATAACAGGAAGTACACTGAGCATATGAAAGTGTATTGTCACCATGAGAAACTCCTTTTGTCAGCTGTGTCACTTAATGAATTCACTGATTCCCTTAAAGGCAAAGGCATGGCAAGGACAAGGGTTATGGCTGGAAAAGATTTAATCCAAGTGCTTACCTGTCATCCTGCGAGGGTTCAGCCTCGCTGTGGATCTCATCTTCCTTACTCTCTCACCCTTTTCAACACGTGTTGCCTTTGATAGCAAAATGGCTTCATGATACTTGGGAACTGAGGAGGTGAGCAAGGTCTGAGGGAAATTAAACAAGCAAACAGCCTCTGGAAATTAGGGATCATGGGTTACACATCTTCATATGCTTCACCTCACCTGTCCTGGTTCCCTGCACCTTTACGTGAGTGCAAAGGTACTTTTAAAATTAATGTGCCAGTGAAACCTATGTTTTACTATTCTACTGAAAATGGTAGGTCCTTAACAAAGGCTAATAAATTTTATCATCCTTATTATTTAGAACTCTTTGCTATAAAAGTAAAAGGCAAAACAGCATTCAGGATAAATTCTCCTGTTATTTTCTGATTTCCTAGAGACTGTTTATTCTTTCTGAGTGCACAGTATATCATATTTGCAGAATCCTGTTATGTAAATGAATATATGAGGATGGATGTATGTATACATATGTTACAATTAGTAAGATTTTTCAGAACCAATGATAAAATTCCAGACAGAAGGAAAAAAAATGGCCAGACAACTATCTTTGTTTAATTTTCCTATAAAGCCTCCAAAAGTTTAAAGGATTTAAAATTTTCTCAGGAGGGTGTGTGTGCGTGTGTGTGTGTGGTTAAATGTGGGGAGGTTGTTTCTGCCTCTTACTCTGAGTTCCATGAAGAACTTGTAGAAACAGGTCTTCTTTCCACACAATGTTAACATGTTGTTAAGTCTAATACAAAGGCCATGACTTAGAATATAAAGACAAATCAATCTGAAGCTTCAAATGAGGGCTTTTTAAGGACTTTACTCTGTCAAAAACATATCCGGCTTTGCATTAAAGTCTGACTGAAAGACATCACTGTAAATGCCACATACCTTTATCTGCTAAAATTAACACAGAATGGAACCTTTGTCACACACACCCAATATTTGTCTTTTTCTTTTCAACTGGGCTATTATTTAATATTTGTTGAACCAGATCTGTGCAGTGCACGAACTGGTCTCTGTGATAAGCACTTTTGTTCATGGAATTAACGTGCACCCACAAGACGCGCCTTTTTACTTAGTGAAATGCAGGATCTGTGCACCAGGAGACTTGCAGTGGGCGCTGCTTTATTTTAAGAAAAACCCAAAAAGGGTGATATCACTTTACATAGAGACTTCTCATCTGCGACTTCAAAGCTTTTTCTTCCCCTTGAACTTGCCTGAAAACTGCTGACTTTCTGAATTTTAATCAAATAATTGACAAAAAGTTTCCTTATATGTGAATAGTGTCTCACATCAATCAATCAATCAATCAATCAATCAAGGTTATAAAATGCTTTAGACATAAATTAATTTTTTAAATTCTCATGGCGAACTTATGAGTATTATCCACATTTTACAGATTAGGAAACTGAGGCTGAGGGATAGCATATCCCGCAGGGGCGAGTCTCTGTCTCCATAACTAGTAGTTCCCGTTAGATTGACGAGAGGGAGAAAATGGACCAACAAGTAGGGAAGCTTTGTCAATGGAAGCACCACATCAAAACTATTGCCTCTCTTCAGGGACCGTGACTCCCTCCATTAAGGCATATTACAGATATTTGCAGGACAAGAGACCAGGGTACGAGAGAGCAGCAAATATACAGAGATGGTCTGTGTGGAGATATACATGGGGTCAGTCCATATTAATTTTGATATTTGATCCTCTCTCTTTGTAAAACCTCCATATTTGTTATGTTAGACAAGAAGCACCTGGAGGAGACTTCATTAAACTTAATATTGAAACCTTAAATTAATAACCAGCAACCACTTTCTTCCCCTAGTTCCTTCAATTTTTAGTGCTTGTCCTTTTGCCTCTCATTCTTTTTTCTTCCTCACACTCACACACAGACACACACACCTCCAAAGTAGACAACAAAAGCCAAGAACCCCCAAACACAGACAACGTAAAACAAACCCTCCCTTTAGAGTTTGCATGGAATATCTCCCATTCTGTGCGGGTCCGTCGTCTTTTTATTAGATTGTAAGTGCCCGGTGGGCGGAGACCCTGTCATTCGGGATTAACTCTCCCACAGGCTTGGTGAATCACCACAAGCAGGAGAGTGTTTATTAAACATTACTTGAGTGACTGATAAGACAAGTAATTGTGCAGGGAAATGCTAATTTTAAAAAATTCTGTAAATTCCTGAACTTCACACGTGGGAAGTCCGGTGACCTGGGGTAGCTCTTGGGAATTAGTAATCCGATACAGACTCTTTCCCCTTTGTGTCACCTGTTACAATTTGGCCTCTCTTTGCTGCGACTGAAAATCATTACCAGCTGACAGCTCTCTCAAGCCTGGTGTCTGCAAGCAAAGCGCAGTGCAGAATGCTGCTGATGTGGGGCAGGAACAGCCTGCATTCGGAAACTTGCGTGGATTGCTTCGATAATTCAGATCACTCTGTGGAGACCTGGAAGTCCATTTTGATGGATATTCACTTCGGTAGGTTGCAAACTGAGTTCAAGGACAGCAAGTCTTTCTATCTAAGGCAAGGTGTAAAATTGTCAGTTCTGCCTTTTATTAATGTGGTAAAAAGATGAAGTCTCTATTTTGATTGGATAGTCTTGTAGGAGGAAAAGATCTTTTTGAGCAGACAGGAGGCTAGCTAGTGCCTACAATGAGAATATAGTGGATCCTGAGAAAACCAGAGTCTCTCACATCATATGATTTACCTAAAAGTAGATTTTGGAAAACACATCGACCCTCTTGGCTGCATTCAGATGACATCAGCTAAAAGGTATTTTAGTTGCCAAACAGAAACAAGTCAAAAATTGAAGTGCATATTGCTGAACTCCCACTAAAACATAGGAAAAACAATTTTACCTAAATAGAGATGCTCTGGCGTCATGCAAAAATGAATAGATTTGGAAATAGAAGAGCTGGTTTTGCAAACAGCTCTCCTATGTCCTAGCTGGGTGATTTGGTCAGTCTGAGCCCAATCTTTATCTATACAAATGGAAAGAGTAGTACGTGCTTTAAAAGGTGGTTGCCTGCAGAAGAATTCCAAATGCCATATGTAGACACTACACCTCCTCCAGGAGTTAAAGCTTAATTTTTGTCCCATTGAATATGGACTGCACTTAATTACTTGCTTCCAATGAATAGAGTAAGGGAAGGGCAAACTTGTAACTGTTTAGTGGGGAAAACTGGCGAATACAACCTTAAGCAAGTGATCAAGTAATAAGTAATCAAGTAAATGACCAGTGATAAGTAACATGGATATTACATAACCCTTGAGATTATGTCATGAATGGGTCACTTCGCTTCTGTGGTATTCTTTCCCCCAAAAAACATCACCCCAGTCTAATCATGAATAAACATAAAATGCAATCGAGGGCCATTCTATAAAGCACCTGATCCATAATCTTCAAAAATGCCGAGTCATAAAAAATAAGGAAAGACTGAAAAAGTGTCACAGAGCAGAGGAGACTAGGGAGGCATGACGAGCAAATGCAATGTGATGTCCTGAAGTGGATCCTAGAAGAAAAGGGCATGAACAGAACAGTTGTTGAAATCTGAGTAAAGTGTCTACTTTAGTTAATAGTATTGTACCAATGCTAATTTTTTAGTTTTGACAAATATACTGTAGCTACGTACGATGTTAACGTTAGGGGGAACTGGGTGAAGGGTCTATGCAGATTCTCTGTGCTATCTTAGTAACTTTTCTGTAAATCTAAATTTATTCCAAAATAAAAGAAAAAATAGAAAAGCAGTTGTGATAATTGAGATGATGTACAGGACAGGAATTTGCAGGTACACAGGATTATAAAAATGTGGATAATGTTATTATCAGAATACCTACACTTATAGCTTAGTGATCCACAAGGGCCCTTTGTGGTATAGTAATAGTGAAGTCCTGGGCTGATAAGCAGTGTGTAGTTTCTCTCTTTTCTCCCCTCTTTAGTCGACCAAATAAGTTAGTTTTGGGTTAAAGATGACCAGTATCCCCAACGTGATGAGGATTTTGAGAAAGAATTCAATTACTATCCATGGACTCTATTTGTAGGCAGCTCAGATCATGATTTGTGCATTGATAATCAAATAATTGATAGAGTACATAAATATGTAAGTTTCATTTATATGAACTTGGCTGAAATTGGGCAGTAAATTAGAAATTCAAAATCTAGAAGATGCCTATAAAGATTAAGGTAATTTTCCATTTTCTTCAGAATTGGCAGCACTAGCTAAAGCAAGATCAATATTAATTAAGAAACCTAGGGAGAAGAATAATAAATTACTGGAATTGGTTGGTTAACAGAACTTGTTATGTAATTCAGAAGTTAGAATTATAGAATCAGAGTTGAAAGGAATTTTAGAGATCATCTGCTCCAATCCTCTTATTTTAAGGTGACAGCAAAATTATTTAATTTGGAGATGCTGACAAACTTTTTCAAGATCGTCCCACTGGTAAGCAAGGACACAATTACACCATGGATTTCAGTCATATGCCTCTGAGGCAGGAATTCTTTATGGGTGTCCATGAGCTTCAGTGGTCTCTGAACCCCTGAAATTATATACAAAAGCTTACCTGTGTGTGCATATTTGAATTTTTCTGGAGAAGGTTCATAGTAGCTTTCTTCAGATCTGTAAATGAGCCCTAACCCCAGAAAGGGTGAGAACCACTGCTTTAGAATTCAAAAAATTACTCATTCCAACAGTTCTTAGGACATTTCTAGAGTAATTTTAATGCTTCTACAACTTGCACCAGATTTTAGATAGAAAAATGGGAGCTGGGGCCTAATCAGTTCCCGGAAGGTACCACATTCTTTGGGAAAATCAGATATTTTGATTGTATCTGGACGTGTTATCTTTTCCTCTGTGAACAAAGTAGGCTTCTGTCTACCAGGTAAAAAGTTAGTGATGTATTGAGTACCTACTATGTGCTGATCCCTAACTAATTTAATGTACTGTTAACGCTGATATCTCATTTTAAAAATGAGGAAGCTAAGGCACAGAGAGTTTTGGTAACTTGTCTGAATATCACAAAGCTAATAAGTAAAACTGTATTTTTTGAAGTCAAACTTTAGGGCCTATACTTGTATAGCACCACACTGCGCTTCTTTCTCTCTGGGGTGTTATTTATTTGTACGATGTGTTGGATGTCAGCTTATCACTGACCTTCGTGGAGCCTCTTACCTTGTAACAGTCCAGGCAACAGGATGTGGGACAAGGAAGGATGGGCTTGGTAGGTAGGATTATATAAATGTGGGTAGTTCTGTTTCTACCTCCTTCTAGCTCACCTTGAACAAGCAATTTAACCACTCTAAGTCTTGGTTCTCTCATCTATAAAATGGGACTAATAGTAGTATTTATTGCATAGAGCTGTTCTGATGATGAAATGAGGCAATACATGTAAAGCATTTAACATAGACACAATCGTCTCTTCTTTATAAATGTCAGCAATTATCAGTATAACTGGCTATGCTAATTCTCATTCACTTCATAGTACGTTTTTCATCAAAAAAGTAAAAGAGGAGCAAAAAGGTTGGCATGTATAGGTAAACCTTAAGATGGGTTAAATGAATTCACTAAGATTTCAATCTACACTGATACCAATTTCATAAATTTCTAGAATAGCCAAATAAAAAGTTACCACGGCTGTGTAGAACTCGGTGGACAGTCTAAAATGCACTCAATAGTATACTTTAAGTGCGTGATTTGTATGGTAAGTAAATTATATCTCAAAAAAGCTGAAATGTTAAAAAAGTTACCATGGCTGCGACAAAACAAACAGAAAACTCACCAAATCCAAACAGCCATTTAATGAAGGGTGGACATTTTATCTTTAGAACCAAATGGTGTCAAATGCTAGCAACTGCTCCTTGTTTGACCCTTAGGTTCTTTAGAAGTTGTAGAACTTGTTTTTGGTGTGCTAATGTATTTCGTTGTACTCATCCAATGGCCTGAAATACAATTCCAAAAATGGTGTGTAGTACATGATCCAGGAGTAGCTTAAATGAAGGGAGTATCTGTCGCAATATGTCCAAAATGGTTGGAAATATCAACATATTACATTTACATAAATGATTTGTGGAGCACATTTTAGATATAAAAATTATAAGTTGTGGGACTTCTATCGCTAGGCATTCATGTTCTAACATGGTACCCAGTGAACTCATCTATAAATTACATGGAAATTCTGATTTATGAAACACTGCTCCTCAGGGCTTCCATACATTCATTTTTCCTTTTGCTTTCTGGTTACTATAACACTTTGCAAAGGATCAAAGAAGCATTCATACAGCATATCAATGCATGTCCGTGGTTTGCATTTGTAGATGTACAGAATAATGGCATCTTGTAAAAAAAAAAGGTGTGTCCTCAGGAAAGGTGTTGAAAAGACATTGAAATCAACTATGTCTGTCTTTTTATGGATCCAATTGTATTTTGAACAGACAAAATGCCCTACAACTTTAGAGTCTTGTAGCTATATTGATGCGGAGTGATTCCAACTTCAGAGTCAAAGAATAAAAAGGAACCATTATATGACCTATAAAATTCCTCCTCATGCATTTTACCCTAATACACTTCTTTGAGGTGAGATGATGTGTCCAAGTTGAAAGGCTGAAAGCTGGAGGGGTATGGGCTTTTGGTCTGTGATCTGCCATTTGATCAAGTGGAAAATTTTTGATCTGGATTAGCTGTCATAATCTCATCATTTGTAAAATGTGAGTAAGAAGTGCATATTCTTGGAGAAAATGAAACTTCATAGTTCAGCATAAGACTGACTTCCATTGTCTTTGACCTTCTCATTTTTTACAAATTAATGGCACTAGACAACACTGTCAGCTATCAATTCTGCCTTATCAACAGCAGTGTCAGATGAGAACATCAAAAGTATTTCATCTTTAAAACTGTCTATTATTGAATTATTGATTCTAGGTGAATTTGAACCAAAGAAGGAATTTGCAATCTGAAAATATTTTGCGTCTCATTTTCATTTAAAGCATTTATTAAGGCCCTATTTGTCCAGGGAAAAATTCAAGGTACTGTTCAAAGTTCTCTATCTTCTCTGAACTTAACTTTTCAGGTAGAAGCCTGTGTATAAAGCAAGTCTTCAGAGAAATGAGTCAGTGCCCAGAGGAATCAGGGCCCTTGGCACAGAGGTATGTGGAGAGAGAGTGATGGGAACCACCCTCGAGGGGAAATTGCTACCTCTTTTCCAATTAGTCAGAAGCTTAATGGAGGAAATGGGATTTCAGAAGTTGTTTGAATGATGGAAACAAGAGAACTTGACTAAGTGGGGCCTGCGGAACATGCCAGGTGTGACGTGCGACTTGGGAGAAGACTTGAGGGGAGTGGGGGCATGATAAAAAGTTTCAGTGTAATAAGAAACACAAAGAATGCACAAAAAGATTGTGAGAGCATTATATAAGTGAAGCAGTATGGTGTGTGTTCTTTGTCACCATATGAGACTCCTCTTTACCCAAAATACAATTTTAGTGTAAACCACCACATTCAGGCACACATACTTAGCAGATTCTCCCTGTTCCTAAATTTCTCTCACTCTATTATTCTCAAAGCTACTTCCACGGTAATCTTTCAGGATGCTTGGGAACTAGTAATATATCAAGGCTCTCCACAAGAAGGGGTGGCAGATTTTCTTTCTTTCATTCAGTTGTTCAGCAACTTAATGAAAAACTAACAAACATTTCTTGAGAAGCAGTTACTGTGCTGGAGATATGAGAACAAATGAAACAAGGCCCTGTCCTGTCCCTTTAATTCTGTGGGATAAACTGATGTCAAAGCCGGCAATGGGCTCCATCTGCAGGGAGGTGCCCTCACTCCAGAGAGAGCAGACCCAGAGGAGAGACACCCAGAGCAGATGGGAGGTAGTTTCCCGGAAGATCCTTGAAGGATGAGTGCCAATTAGCTAGAAAGCACAGAAACTATAAAGAAGAGATGACTATAAGAGGGCTGAGAATTAAAAAAAATAGCGTACGACACACACATGGCTGTCAACGTAAGAGACAGCAGTGAATCCAAAAGCATTGTGGTTTTCTGGCTGGAAGGATGGAACTCTGGTGCATTATATCTAAGTTTGGGGAAGCGGAGCAGACTGGTGGGATATGGAATGAAGATAAAAAGCACTGTCTTGGACGTTGCAATTTTTGATTAATAGAAAGCTAGAGGGCTCAGCTCTGTGTCTCAGATATGGTTAAAGTAGTAGTTAATGGTTATTATTGTCTTACAACATTTGAATCTAGCTTAAAAGAGAGGAGTGCTTGGAGCCAAATATGAAAGCTCATCACAACCACAGGAGATGAAAACAGAAATTTCTATGACTATTGATAGCTGCGGATGACAGAGATGATATTTATTACCGTAGACAGCTAAAGTTCTATGTATATCAGGAAAAAAAAATGGAAACTTGTGAGAAGTAAATGTACTGACAGGAAATGCCTAAGTAAGAAAACACATTGGTCAGGAGAGACGACCTTCTTTTCACACTCTGAAGATTAAATGTGAGCAGCCTCCTTTGGGCCAGGGTTGTGTCCTCTTCCATTTCTAATGTCCACTGCTGTGTCGTTCTTAATAAGAGTCTACACTTCCTTCTCGAGGGGATAGTTCATGACTTTGGGAACATTGCTTATGGATATTTCCCATAATCGGAAATCTCAATCGCTCTCTTAAAATTCTTGTACTTTTCTTTAAATGTAGAAACTGGTTTAGAAATATCAGGCATTGATAATTCAGAAAAGTTCAAAGTGAAACAAATGCTCAGTTGGGAAAAAAATCATTCGCCTTCACTGAGTTTTAGGACAATATAAAACATTAACATTGGGTATTCAGTATCAGGTGGCAGGAAAAAATTAGAACTTGCTATTTCGACTCTACTATGATCCATCTGCAGAACTTCTGGAACACCTGAATATGGCTAACCCTGGAGTCATGTTACTGACTGTCTCTCTATTCCCCTCAATACGCCCTGATCCTCAGCACTCTTGAGGAAAATATTTTTAGGGAAATCCATGAAGAATGTCTGATATCAAAAAGTGTTAATAACTGTAGGATAACCATTGAAGAGGGTCACATGAGAGTAGACGTATGTATTTATTTCTATTTTTCTATTGGTAAGAGGTATACATATATGTGAGGACACACTCAGACAGCACAGCACTTATGGGGACTTCTGGCTGTCTTAAATTTCTCACTTCCTTTTTTTTAACAAGGCTACTACTGTTCAAGTCCCAGGGGTGTCTCAAATTCCTCTTTTATTATTTGATCAAAAATGTTATCAACTTAGTATCTTTGATTTCAGCTAGATGTTGATCTCTTTGGTTAAATAATTCATGCTAACCTGTGAATGACTAATAGGAAATATCTGTCAATGGATATTTGCTCCTTAAAAGGTGAATTTGTTAACCAGGGCAAATCTCTACTTGCTAGGATGTGTTTGGTATTTTTTTTCATTGTTAGGGAGGTTGCGTCCCTAGGGAGAGTGTGTCCCATGCTATCTGTCCTCTTAAGCTATTATCTCTCAAGCCATTTGTTTCCCCTCCTTAACTAGTCTATCAAGAAATAAAATTCATACAGTAAATATTATTTAGCAACAATAATTGCCTATATACTTTTGCCTTCCGTTTGTCAACAATATAATATTAAAGTATTTTTTTCAAAAAGAGGAAAATAGTATTGTCTCACTATTTAACTTTGATTATTTTTAATCATGTGACTTTTCCTTCACTCTTGGTTCTCAGCCATAGACAAATTTTGATGTCGTTGCAACCATAATAGTTTGAGTTATGCCTGAGAATTCAGTGAGGTAATGCTTGCAAAATGCACCGACAGTGTTAATAGACATAATGACTGGCATGTGTTGAATGACAGGCTCTGGCTAAGTACTTTATCTGAGTTTTTTTATTCATTCCTCACAATGGCACAGTGAGGCAGATAGAATCATCGTCCTCATTTTCTGTTGAGGAAACTGAGGTGCTGGGAGGTTAAGTAACTTGCTTGAGGTTACTCAACTGGTAAGATGTGGAGTCAGGCAACTTGAGGTCAGATCCTCCTAATGCTTATTATTGTTGTTAATAAGCCATACCTGGTTTTCAAGACAGTGTGTGCACTGGGCGTAATCATTAAACATTTTGAAGTTATTAGGTGAAAAAAGTATATCTGTGTCTTAATTCTCAGTAATCACTAATGAAATTAACTGTTTTCCTTGTTTATTTATGAATTCCGCTTTCTTTACTTGTGTAGATTGTGGGTTTACAAACATTTTAAGTAATGAAGAAAATTTCAGGGGCCTGGCCCTGTGGCCGAGCGGTTAAGTTCGCATGCTTGGCTTCGGTGGCCCAGGGTTTCGCCGGTTCGGATCCTGGGCGTGGACCTAGCACCGCTCATCAGGCCATGCTGAGGGGGCATCCCACATAGCAGAACTAGAAAGACCTACAACTAGAATATACAGCTATGTACTGGGGCTTGGAGAGAAGAAGAAGAAAGAAAGAAAAAGAAAAGAAGATTGACAACATATGTTAGCTCAGGTGCCAATCTTTAAGGAAAAAAAAGGAAAATTTCAGGAAAAATTAGCATGATTTTATGCAAAGTCGCCATATGGGTCAGGACAGTTGGTGTGACATTGTTTCCTCTTCATGGTTTGAGTCCATGGATAGAAATGAAAAGATTCCACCTGAGAGAATTCCAGTCACATGGTCTGACATGTTCACAGTGGTTTAAATAGCTATACACTTAGCATGGAGAGAGATAGAAAGAGGCAAAATATGCAATTTAATTACAATTGCTGCAATGAATTCCGAGTTGATCTTGCTTCTCCCATGTGAGCTGACCACAATTTTAAGCTTGGCATCGCCCAAAAGCTTGAGGAATGTATTTCCAGTAATTGCCAGGCCACTTCATTGTTCCTCTGTATACATAAACACTAGGCTGTGATCAGAGTGGTCACGCTTGAGCTGTTATCTGAAATTCACTTTTGCTATAAGGATTGACTAATCTGGTTCCTACTGACAGCAGTTTCCATTTACTGTATTAGCTTTCTCTCACTTCAGTGCCACACAGCTCCACTTAGGAGAGGAGAGCAAAAACTGTTAAAAGCAGTAGATGTGTTAGTCATCACATCTCAGACTGCTCAAACATCCTATGTCATCGCAATCAGTGTCCTTTTTCTTCCAGCAAGTGAAAAAAAGAAGTTAAACAATATCCACTTGTTGGAGACACAGTGCTGTTCTGCGCTGCCCAGGTTAAACGGTGAGGCTGCTAATTAATGACTCAGTGGGAAATAGTGTATGCAGCAGAACTCTTGCAACAGCTTCCCTCATTTCCCCATGCTTCATCACTCTTCCATGGCTTGGCCTTTCTACCCTTCACCCCTGCCCTGTCATTATCTGCAGATGTTATCTGCCCAGCATATGTTGTAACCTATAAGACTCTGAGACCTGTTCCCACCCTGCTCCCCTCTCCCCGCCCAACCCCCTCTGCACTGGGGCTCTTGGTCCTTCCAAAGGGAGCAGCAAGAGCAGGGGAGATGAATTGAAATGCAAAAGGGAACAGAAAAGTAGCCCTCTTATTTTACCATGAGGTGTTGACTGTAATTTATTGAACTGCCATTTGATGATAGTTGTTTCAACAGAGTTTTAGAAGTAAACATTTATCTTATGAATCTTAAGGAATTTAACTCTATGAAATGGACTGCAAGATAAATTTTTTTCCTAACTCAGGTGCACTCAAGTTTCATAAAATGAGATATTTTTATGGAAGATGGGCCTGCAGAATAGTAATCTTCCAGTTCTCCAGTAGTTACCACAATTAAACCATTATTGCAGTTAGAAGTTTCTCTTAATCATTATTTTTGTGGAAGAATGAAGTCTCGTATGGGATAAAGTGAAATGACATTGTACCACATCTACCTATTATAATATATCGTGATAGGGTGAATATAAAACATGTTTACCACCTAGTATCGCTCAACAGTATAAAGCGAACACAGTAGCCAACAGCAAACAAAAAGCAGGTATTTTACTGTAAACCTAAAGGTGAAGTTGAGATGCATAATTCCCACAAATGAACCTTGGCACTGCAAAAAACCAAATCAATCTGGGTGGCTGTGGAAGACAAAAAGAGAGAAAATCAATTTGCTGACCTGTGAAAAAAATGGATGTACCTTTGAGCAGCAAGTATTTTAAGACAGCTATTTTACTAAGAAGGCAAATTTTAAAACTGCTTAATTTGCCTTTCTGCTTTTATTTATTTCCTCGTCTAATTAATTGTGTTTTATATCTTCCTAAATAAGGACAAAATAAACCACGAAAAATATCTAAAAAATAAAAGTACACGTCAAGATGCACTATTTAAAAATCAATGTCAAATGGCCTTTCCGTACCTGACAATCTTCTCTGTTTAAGATCCTCTCTGCCTATAGAAGGAAAAGCATTGTTAAACTCTCCAGGAGAAGACTGAGAATCAGCGATGACGGGTTTTGCAAGCCTTTTGCCACCTCTCACCATCTTTCCATTTTCACAGCATAGGGTTTAGGGGACAGCTGGGACAAAGCCAGCTTCAGACTCTAGAAGCAATCCACCAAGGTGGCTGTAGACACGAATTTGTTCAAAGAAAGTCTAAATTAAATTAATCTAAAATACCATTTTAAAGTTTTCTATTTCTTCCAGGCAGCAACAAGAGTTTTGCTAACGGCCCATAAACTAGAGGGAATTGTTAAATAATATTCCCCTTGATAAAACAAAATTGTCCTGAGAAATCTTTGGAAATATTTCTACCATATGTCTCTTAGATAAGATCACAAGTGTTAAGTAATGTGGTAACTTTTAGTAGGTTAACAATCACAGCTTGAATTTCATCAGATCTCTGGGTAACCTTCGTGACCCAGAACCGAAGTCTTCGGGATTTGCTCTCACGTACTCTAAACAATCAGCCCCATTACCAGTCTTCTCAGATATTCTCAAGTAGTTTCATATTTGCCAGTGGTGATCAATTTTGTAAAAACATACATTAGCCGTTAAATTGATATTTCCCTTTGGGAAGGATTTTCATAAACATTTACATTTTCTCAAATAAAAAACCTCAGCTCTTTTATCATAATATTTTGGAGGGCAATTTGTTGTGAAGCAAGGAAAAAAAATGAATGCTGGGGTATATATAACATATCGGGACTGTTCTGCTTGGTGGAAATAGGGTTCTATATGATATTTTGCCAGTGTTGTTCGTAGGTATTTATTTTTTATATTTACAGTTTGTCCCAGTTTAATATTTCTGGATCTAGCTTCTTCTTTATTTTTCCGGCTCTAGCCATAACTAGTAGTGTGATCTTGGGCATTTGGCTTATTCACTTGGGGCCTTAATTCCCTCACCTACAGGATGTTGGAGGAACTGACTATTGGTTGCTAAGATCTTCTCTAGTCTTGGAAGCCTTTGACCCTATGGTCTCTATCTGGTAGCCCATTTGTTCCAAGGCACAATCAAGCAATTTCCTTCAAAAAGAAACAGTACAAGTGTCGCCACCTATAGGTAGAAAATATAATACAAATAAGAAAGACAATGACAATATCCAGGTCAAGAACATCATAAAAAAGAATAGGAATTCATTTTAACCCCTTGATTCCAAACTCCATCTACAACCATATACATGAGTGTTTATCTTTTCTTTTTCTCCTTCAAATATTACTCCAGGTTTTCATCTATACTATAGCTACATGTTGAGCTTTATTTTCCTCATATATATTTTAAAAACTTGACTGATCTAGATTTTGAGATTTTACAATGTATGAAAAGTTTCATGGATTCGATATTATTAAAGTCCGTTAACTACATGGCTTCACTCTTAATGTTTAACAGAATTCCAGGTTGGGTACCCCCCAAAAAAGATAAGTACAAACCACCTGGAGGAAAGTTTGATTCATTTTCGAATTGAAGAGGTTGTGGCTTTATGGATTCAATTTTTAATGAAAATGAAACAAAACTATCAAAGTATTGCCGGCATTAAGATACAGTAGATAAATTGAGGCTTAGCTTCAACTCTTCTCCCCATTACGGCTAAGGGGAAATCTTTCCTCAAAGAAAAATGAACAATTAGAAGATGAAAAAAACCGTGATAAATTAAGAAACCATCTACCAGTTAAACTGACATTCCATATGCAGAGGAAACAATTTCCATGCATGTTATAAAAAAATGTGTTAAATCAACTAACATTGATATAACTTCAAGCAATTAGGAGAACGCTAATAATGATATGAGTCTTCAGCTGTAAATAATTATGCTGCCCCAAGGCTATGCTTTAATTCTTGGCTTGCTGTATCTATAAACAATAATCAAACTGCAAAGCAAGTTGTGTTGTTTTTGTTCACAGTTTGTGAAATGATTTTTATACCCTACAGTGATGCTGATGGCTATTTTGACCTTCAAGAACTCCGGCCTGTGAGGCTAAGAGCTAATGCATGCTTTCATCGATCTGTGTTGGAGACACACAGCGGGTTATAGTGCCTGTTCTCCATGAGTACAAAAGCTGCTATCGTCAATCAGTGTGTGTTGTGAAACGGGGGCTTGCTGCTGTGACTCAATAAATGGGGACATTAGGAGGAAATGCTATAATTGCTGCTACCCACATCTTGTTAATGAGTAATGTACAGTTAGACACCATGCAATTGCAGCTAAACTGTTTATACAATTTATTCTTATGTTGCAACTAACATTTAACATAATGAAGTATCATAATTGCAACCATTAAAGTCAAGATTAAGATTTGTTTAATTAGAATTAAGAAAATGTAAAATAGAAAACTACTTTCAAATGTTGGGTATACAGGATGGATTCAGTGGTATGCAGGGGCAAAACTCACGGGGCGCCAGTAGCAGACATTGTCTACATAAAATTGTACGTTGGAGGTCTCTTCTTTGGATTTTTTTAATGCTTTAGTCAAAAGTATAGAGAAAACTAAATATAAAGGGCATTAACTTGGCCACATGTTAAAAAACAGGGAGTGTTATTATTCAGATCTTTAAAGTTGCAGCTTTTAAATTTCTGAATTTACATTACCCCTAGGCTAAACAAATAATATCTTAAAATGCAGCTCATATTACCATCAATGCAAGTTAGCCAATGAATTAAGGAGGAAATGAGCCCTTGACTTGGTATATGAACTGTCATAACTTTGTAAAACCAAATGGACATTAAACCTCTATTTTAATTATCTACATGTCCAAACACAGGCACTTATATAATATGATATTTTTACATAAGCCAAGAGACGAAACATGGTTAATGGAATGCTTTGAGGAAATATGGCTTGTCCAAATTCGTTAAGTGAAACTGCTTCATTTAGGTCACGTCAGGTTTTCCTTCTTCCTCTATCGTTAAATGCTTGGAACTTCCAAGGTGCTACCAGCGAAAGAATTATTTTGGGTTTTCTCTTTCTGAGAACTGCTTTTTCACCCTCTCATAACACTCTATTTCTAAACAACTCGAAACTCCAGTTTTTTTCCCCTGGGTCTACATTTTGTCCTCAACTTTCTTTACTTTGGATGAGAATTTCTCCTATGTCCCTTCAGAATCCATCGATATTAGGCCATGCTGTCAATGGAGTCCAGCGGAAACAGCGTTAGGTCTGGAGGAAGGAGGTCTGTCCATCTCGTTGCATGACTTAAGCTAGTCATCTGAAAGCTTGTGCTTTCATTTCTTCATTAGACAGATGAGCTTGTATCTGTCCCATCCTCCTCACAAAGGTTTGAGAGAACCTAATGCCGTAATATAATTGAAGGCACGCTGAAACTTTAATGTGTCAGATAAATTCAACTTGTCTTTCAATTCTTGCAGCTTGACTCATAATGATTTCATTGATTGCGGACTGTAACTTGAAATGAGGATAAAAGAACAGGGTAATATTTCATTACTCTCAAAAGAAACCCCTTTATTTTCTTTTCTTGCATCCTGTACGCATCATATTGAGGAGGTTCTCAGTATGAATCAATTTATCAGTTCTAAGAAATAATAATATCAAGTCATTGTTTATAAACTTTAAATCAAATTTAAACAAGCACTGCTAATTATCCCTAAAAGAGAGGTCATGGATCTCTTCTCACTTATTCTTAAACAAAGCTGTAAAATACTGTCAGGCTAAAAAGCAAATGATGATCTGATTTTTGTAGCAATAATATAAGTCCGAGATAATGGTGTGTCAGACTCTATCTGATTGGCTTGCAGGTACAGTGCGGTCTGCAATTGTCGATATCAGATTTCTTGGCTTACTATGAAATTTATTTTTATACTCTTTTCCCTTCCCCTCCATTATAAATTTAAAATGATATGTTACTTTTATGTATACTTAAAACGTTGTTTAAAATTCGAGTTTCTCGACTTGTAGGAATGCTTAAGAACTTCAGCTTACAAATGCGATTAAATTCATTAGTTTCATTTATTTAATCATTGAACAGCTTTTTATTGAGAGTCCTAACACGCCTCCGTCTCTGTGCTAGGTGCTGGGTATAAAGAACACGTGAAGAGGAACAGGGTGATTTTGGGCGGAGAGGAGTGATGGGGACTGGCCCTTTGGACATATTACATTTGAACTTCTTGTGAGACTTCCAAAAGAATTGGGTCAATTGGCGACATTATGAATTATCATTGTCTGATAATATGTTAAGACCTAGTGCCTTTCATATGGGTTTAAAATTGCACTTTGTATTTGATTGTGGAAAAATTAACACTACGCTTAGCGTTTAAAGCAAGATCTTGTCCTTCCTGCCCTGAATCATCTATGTCCTCACTGTCTAACACAGTAGCCACCAGGACCTATGAGTATTGAGCACTTGAAATGTGACTAGCATGACTGAGGAACTAAATTTTAAATTTTACTTGATTCAAATTCATTTTAATTTAATTTTAAAAACCAAAGCAGTAATCAATATTGTCTGCTAAACACAACTTTATTATTTGGTAGGACCACATTTCTCTTCTATTGTTGAATTGTGTGAGATATCACTGTTGCATCATAGTGAGCATTTTAGGCACTTGTGCTGTTTCCAGCATAACAAAGAAACAAATTACTGATCGATTCAGCTTGAATTTTTTTTCCCTATTTACCCCACTAGCATTGTAATGAACTTATTTGAATATTTTTGGAAGATGCCACGAATTACAGTGATAATGCAAATCATAACTAGTCATGACATTGATATTATTTGAATTATAATAAATTATATTATAGTTAAAAATTAAGTATGGGTTCATTTTAAAATTCAAAGCAAAGTCATGCCACTGATGGAGAAGTGAGTGGAGATCCAGAAGGATTGGGGTAATAAATCAGACAGGGGACAGGAAGAAGGTGTCACAAGTTTCACCAAGACTGGCAGTTGCAATTTGCTGCAGCAGAGCAAATCGGAGAAGCTAGTTTGTTTGCTGTGTAGACAAACTTGTAAGATGATAAAGTTAGCAATGTAAAGAGATTTTCTGAAAATGTATAGCGAATTTGATAAGATATTTCCTCTCAATAGTCAAAAGAAATCAATGAAATTAGGTGCCTGAAAACAAACTTAAATGTCCAAGACAACCCATTTTTAAGCAATTTCTACGAGTATCGGAGCTTGTAAAATTGGCCAGCTATAAAATGACTTCGATTCTTGCACACACACACCAAAACCTCCACTTTTAGCTGGAGAGATGATAAAAGAAATTATCATTTTAGTTATGGAAGTTTTGTTAGACAATTATGGAGATAAGACTGAATGATATTTTATACAAAGTAAAAGATCTTCAGTTAAGCTACAAAACAATTGCCTATAGAATGCAAGACCTTGCTAAGAATTAATTAATTCAATTCAAATTTTAAATTAATTCAAAATTTTAAAAAATTCAAGTTTATTTTTAAGCTTTAAGTGAGTTGTGAGATATAAGAGACTCTGCTCTTTCAATATTTGGAGCACTTTTTGTCCCAAAGGGCTTCCAAATTTATGAAGAAATGTTGTCAATTCATTGCTTTAAAAAATTGAACTGGTGGTGCAGATGTTTGTGCATCCTACTCTGTCAGAGAATTTCATCTAGATATAAAAAATGTAGTTTTTATTATGATGGACAGTGTTCTGGCTATGTTAGACCAAAAATCAAGTTTTGCTGGAACTTTCAAACAAGAGACTGATGTTTCCCTTATCTCTTTGTTCCATTGTATGATACATACCAAAAATATTTGTGCAAGGTTTCCTGAAACAGATTCTATGAAAAATGCCATGGATATAGTCATTAAAATCATTCCATGTAGATGTGCAAAGTCCATGAATTATCGCTAGTTTATAGAAATGTTGAAAGAAACAGAAGACAAGGAGTTTAATGACCTTATGTTTTTGTCAGCGCTCACTGGTGGAGCCATAGAAGAGTTTTATAAAGATTTACTGCACTGCTAACTCCAAGAATACTCAATGTATTCGATATTCAATAATCAAAGGCAAAAATAGCAATATGATTTATATTTTGTCACCAAAAATATACAGATATAAAGGAACTAAGTCTGAAGCTCCAAAGAAAGGAAAGCTTATTTGTGACTTCAGTAGGTGGGTACAAGAATCTATGCTGAAATCAATAACAATGACTTTATGATCAATAATAATGATTTTATACATTTTTCTAACAAGAATCAACATGCAGAATAGTTTAAATGTAATCAACAGCATTATGTAAATTGACTAAAGAAACAACAAAAAAATTGAAGAATTCTTTGTCGATTTTGACAAATTTAAAGTTGCTTTTGAGTTTATACTGTATCTTTTTGAATTCAATGTTAATAATACTGAGTTGCCACGAGACTTTGTGGGTTTACTTCACCTGGACAGATACAATTTTGAAGTTAACATGCTTTTGATTCAAGCTAAGTAAGCCCTTCCAAAAGGGATGAACCAGACCAGTTTTGTTAATATGGATGCAAATGTTCTAGGAAAATGATTTTTTTCTTTTTTGGTAGTTGATTCAGTTATTGGAAAACTTTTAAGTATGTTTGGAACAATGTGGTTACGTAAATCTATTTTTTCAACTGTACATTTCATGAAGTCTAAATATAATTCAAGAATGTTTCTAAGAAAACTGAGATGTTGTGTAAGTGTCTAACACGTACCTGATTGGGAAGATTTTGTACACAACAAGAATATTAAATGATGTTAATTTTTTGTCTTTATTACAAAAATACAAAATGATAATGTTCTGGAACTGGGTAAATGAAATATATTATTAAAATAATTTTGACCTATTTCTTTATAGTTTTTAAAAAATGTGGCTACTAGAAAATTTAAAATTACATTTGTAGCTTGCATTTTGTTCCTTCTAAACAGTGCTGATCTAAGTAAATCCTTGCTGTCTTCATCTGTCTTCACTTATATTGATGTCTAGGATTGGTTTAATGAAAAATCATCCTTCCTTTCTCAATGGAGAAGACTTCCCAGGGGGTTTTCATGAGTTATTTGGGCTGAAAAAATTACCTAATCCATTCTTAATCAGCTTAACCCATACATCGCAACTGCCAACTAAATTACTACTGCCCACAATGTGTGTTCTCGCTCTTCTTAGTTTTGTTATACTGTGCTGGTGCTTCTAGATAGAAGACCTAATTTGTAAATTTTTTCCAATATTATAGTCATATATGAACACTCAAATGAAGGAGATAGTTAAGCATCACTGGTGAGTTTGCTCTTGGATGTGTATATCTAGACCTGGTTCAATACTTGACTATATTATTTAAACTCTATCCCCCTCTATTTACTTGAAAGTGTGAATTGTAACATATAACCATAATTTCTTCTCTAGCGTGGTAAATAGAAAGGCCATGTGTGATTTGAACTAGATCCATCTTGACCATCTACCATTCCTAGATTTACCATATAATCCTCAGCCGTTCCATTTTCCATGTGTCCTCTGCATGGTGTTAGCTGAGAATGGATGGTAGAGCCTGCAGGAAAGTTGTAGATCATTTGTAGAGAGCATCTCACTGGGATTTGTGAAGTTTGTGGAGAGAATAGACTTGTGACTGGTTTTTCTTTGAGTTCAGTCTCTGACTTTGTCAGCAATAGAGTTATGGGTCTGATTTGATTAGACAACCTTTGATGTCCTTGCTAGAGTCAGGATGAATCACAATGCATACCTGGATGGCATTCCTTGAATACATTTCTTCTTAATGTTTTATGGTTCCTGTCAACTCACCAGTAAAACTGCAGAAAGAAAACTAAGGGCTTCTGGTAGTCACATTTTTTTAGAGGGAATTAACAGATTGGCTTTACATCTTAACAAGAGAAAAATCACTGGAATGATAGTGAGATCAGAGTACCATACTGGCAGAGAGAATCTGCCAATCATAAAGTGGGCAGGGTCTTCAAAGGAAAGAAGTGAAATTTAGTGTGAGGCAATGAAAGCACCTGTTATACAGTGAATTGGGTCTTTTATTAATTTATTATTTTAGAGGTCACGTTGTTGTTGGCTGGAGGTGAGGGACACGATTGCCATGAGAGAAGATGATGGCAATTGTAGGACACAACCTGAGGCTACTATACAATTGTTCATAAATTTTCTGCTGTCAACAAGCAAAGCAGGTATGACGACCCTTCTCTTTTTGTATACATTCCCCAGGATGTAGGTTGCAGTCTGTCACTTTGTTTTCTCCTAATCTGATTTAATCTCCGTAAAACCAAGTTGTGGGGAGAGGGTGAGTCCTGTACTCCTGTAGAACTCTAGGGGATGTCCTTGGATGGTATCTATTGACAACTCACCAATAATTTCTTGGCCACTGAGGTGCTACTGTCAACTCTGTGATTTTTGTGGTTGAAGAGCTCATTTTCTTCATAAATGGTTACCACCTCATTTACCCTCCACCTTTTCTTCCTTCTCTTCTTTCCTCCTCTATTTCCCCTTATCTCTCTTTTTTTCTTTCTTTCTTTCAATCAACCATATAACATACCATATTGTCCTTGCCCTTGAGGGATTCAGTGAAGTGGAGAAGACACAAGAAAACCCACAAACACAGTAACATTGTAAGTGCTATGATTACTGTGGGTTCACACGATGATAGTGAAGATACATAAGAAGAAATCTTCATTCTGCCTGGAGACGTCAGGTAACACATCAACAAGGACTTGATATTTGAGCAGAATCTCAAATGATATACAGGAATTTGCCAAACACACAAGGTACATGAGTGTAGTCTAGATAGAAGGAATAACATGGGAAGAGGTTTAAAAAGTCACGATTGCAAGAGGTACAGAATAGCCAGATTTGTGCAAGGGAATAATGGGAGAGGAGGCTTGAAAGTCAGGGCTGGGTCACTGAAGGTCTTATAACCATGCCAAGAAGTAGGTCTTGGCTATATAAGTACTGAGCAACAGTGTAAAGTTCTAAGCAGAGAAGTGACTTGATCATATGTGTATTTTAGAAAAACTCTTCCTGGAAAAGTGTGGAGAATTAATTGGAAGGGTAGGCAGAAGAGGTAGTCAGAATGTAAACAGGGGCCATATGGCCAGGCTAAGTATTTTGATCAGTAAGAGCAGTGGGGTGCTGGGTTAAATGGTTCTCCAAAAGAAAATAAAGGCCCTGATTTGTAGTATTGGTTGACTTTTATTGTGCAAATATTCTCACCATAGTCTACTTCAAATTACAGACATGATGTCACTGATCACACAGTAGCATGCCATTATATAGTATTTCCATCAGACACGATGAAGGTAAAATCATGTCAAGAGTATAGACAAGTAGGTCTATGTGAGTCAAGGTTGTGACAATTCTAAGCAGAACAGCATGGTTGGGAGCCTAGGGGAGCTCAAGACACTGGAAGACATTCAGCGTGACTGTGGATTAGAGTTCAATGAATGAAGCATTTGGAGCTGAAAACAGAGAGATAAGTGTGACCATAGTACCAGGCAGGGCATAGCAGGTAAGAGATTTGGATTTTATCCTAAGGATGATAGGAAGCCATGTAAGTGTTTTAGGTGTAGGAATAACAGCTCTTACTAAGGAGTCCCCACTGGGCAGGGGGCTTGGGACATGACCAGGAGCAGGGAGAGTTTAGGAGGCTGCCCAGTAATCTAGGCAGGAGGATGTAACGGGGGGATGACGCAGGGAATTGATGTAGGAGGAAGAAAAGTGAAAGGATTTGAAAGAGGGAAAATTCAGAAGTGACAGGAGTTGGCGATCGATAGGCTTTAAAGATGAGTGAGAAGGATTTTGAGGTGCTTGTGTATGGGACATCTAAGCTGACATTTTCTAGAGGAAGATGGAAACATGAGTTTGGTATTCCATAGACAAGGCGTGCCTGGAAATATGGGTTTGAGTGTCATCAACATATGCAGTCCCGTGTGACTTAATGACTAGGATGCCTTCTGAGAAATGTGTTGTTAGGTGATCTCATCACTCTCTGAACATCACAGAGTATACTTACACAAACCTAATGGTATAGACTACTACACATCTAGGCTATCTGGTACTAATCGCATGGGACCACCGTCATATATGCAGTCTTTCGTTGACCGAAACGTCGTCATGTGGCGCATGAGTGTAGATGATATTTGAAGCTAGAATTATGGATAAAGTCACTCTTGGGGTGTGTGTGGTGGGAAAAAAACAGACCACAGTGGGAAGTTCAAGAAGCTTAGGAAACACTAGCATTTAAGGAGTGGGCTATCTGATTGGGCTTTGTGCCAGGGAAGATTAAGTTAATACAATGCTATTAAACCTGCATTCATGACACTTTACTGATGATATCTCTCTCCTCACCCTGATCTATGTGAATGACATGGAGTAAAATAATTGCTTGAAGTCATCCCTGGGGTTGCTTTCAATATGCTCACCATTACATTTTTATAAACAACAGTATTTTCCCAGATGTCTGTACAGGCATAAGCAATTTAAAATAAAACCCTTAATTGAACATCTACTATGTGCAGGAACTCTGTGTTGGAGAGAAGAACATACAAGTACAGTTTTGCTAGCCATTTAGTTCTGTATTCAGTCTATAGCTGCAGCATGAACCGTGACGTCTATAGTTGCACTAGTGGTGAACTATTTGGTGTCATCAACGTAACCAATTAATATCTTTAAAAATCTACTTAATATAGTGCTATAAGAAGGCGCATTTTCTGATCAATTCTCATTGCATCATATCTTCCTTCTCCTTTTTCTTGATCTTCATCCTTTTCTTTTTTATGAGATAATCTTCCTACTCCCATAATACATATACTATAGAGAAGGAGAAACTTTTTCGGTCAAAAAACCACGTGAGCATTGAAATTGCTGCCTGGCTGACTCAACAGTAGTCTACAAGTGAAGAAGAAAAAGTGGACACTATCTAACATCCGCAGTGAGGGAACAGTAGCGAGTAAACCCACTAGCACTGTGTTTAACTCTAGCTCTGGATCTGCAATGCTTATTGTTTAAAGACCTTTTATTTACAAGGATACTGAAAACACAGAAATAAATTTGCTTTCAACAGAGCTTCTTATTAAAATCCACACTTCTAAGTGAGGAGCTTCACGTTGAGCTATTCCTTCTCTCATCGTAGACATGAGAAAACCATGGGTGAAGGGAGCACCGGTCTAAACCCCACCCCCTGACAGCACCTCGCTGTCTCCTTGCTGTAGTATGCCGTGTGACCTTCTGTGAGGAACTAACAAATGGACAGAAATATAACAACAAGCTGGGTAGCACATATCTGTTACATTCCTCAAACACGTTTGAAATAAACTTAGGGACTCTTGTAGATAACACTTACACCAAATCAAATAGTACCTAGAAATCAGATAGCATCCTGGAAATCAGATAGCATCCCGGAAATCCTAAGCATCCTCACGCATACCACCTTATGTGTTCTCACAACAATCTTGAGAGTTAATCAAGTCAGATATCATTGTCCCATGTTTCAGATGAGTAAATTAAGGCTCAGAATGGTTGCTGTGTAAAATAGTGACAGAGCTAATGAACAGGACTAGAGCTTGCACTTTCCACTTTGACCTAGAAGTCCAGGAAGACTTCCCTTGGGTGAGAAAGTGGAGGACTATTTTAATATAAAGATTTTTGTTGTTAGGTTCATGGACCTACTGATGCAGGCAGTGGAACTTTAATTGTGTCATTTCATTGTGCCTGAATTAACTTTAAAAACTATAAAGGGTTTGGGTCCTTCTGAATTTTCTCTTCCCATGTATGCTGTCCATGGCTAAAAAAGGTGGTAACAAAGAGTTAAAGTGAAAAAGAAAATAAAACAAAATTATCAACCAAACATATACAAACAGTGTCCATAGAACAGCAATTTTTAAATTCCAGAGGGCAGATGACAACTGACTCATGCAATTGTTTAACACTAATTAAACATTTTCTTTTTTAATAGTCTCCTTCTGAGGCAAAATTCTGTGGCTGCCGGATTTGAAGCAAGTCCACACCAATCAATATCAATCTGCTGCCAAATGTTATTAAATATCTCTTTGATACCTATTTACAGCTAAGAAAATAATTTCACTGCCAAGGGATTGTAAATGTGTGAAAAGAACCTCTGACAGCTTACCTCACTCACTGTCTACAGTCCCGCGTCTGAGTGCTAACGCCAGGAGACTAAGATGAAGGACATAATTAAGGAAACATATGAAGGCTAGCACTGGGCTTGAGATTAATTAGCTGTGCGTCAATAATCTCATCAATATCCGATTAACAAATGACACATTGCCCAATGAAATATATTGATTCATGCACACTCCTCACTGTTAATAAATTGAAGCTGCTTTGCTAAATGAGAAAGCTGACGAAATAATAGGCTGCTAACACTGCCCTGCTATTGTGATAAAAAACATAAAATTAGCCTGAAGTATACAGTACTTAATTTAGGAGGACTGTCACTCCACTTATGAAGCTTGTTAATGAATGACAAGAAAACGGAAAAGAATTTTATGGATAAGTTACTCAAAAGGACTAGGAGAATTTCCCCAGGGCAGGCATTTGAAAAGTAGAGTATGCATATAGATGGCCCTGAGTCTGAATGCTTTTCTTCGTTGGTGTGTGTGAGAAAAGTTTTGTTTGGTTTTGTTTTTAAGTATACCATTCTAATAATGAGAGTTGTCTTAAATTTTGGAAGTAACTCTTTAATATTTGTCCATATGAGATTATGTTGATCATATCAAGGAAGGCTGTCTTTGGTCTCTGTTTGGGTTTAAGATTATATAATGGAGTAAAGAGCGACTGGTTTTAAACAAAGCTCCTCACATGTAAGCACATGTGAAGTGGGGTGTGTGTGTGTGTGTGTGTGTGTGTGTGCACTTGTGTAAACCATTAGCCAGTAATTACTTTGTTCACCACGTGTTATCATCAATGATGGTCCCCATCTGTAGCGAACACCAACATCGTTCTCCTTTTTTGCCTGCATACCCTTGTTTTTCTCGAGCCCATTTTCTGAGGCAAACACTTTCCCCACTGGGCAGGACCACCGTCATGATGTTGCGAAGGCTAGAGCAATTATAATTTAGTTTTCTCTTTAGCCCATGACAGAGAGGTGGTAATAGGGTTGGGCAGGAGGGGAACAAAGTGATAATAGCGAAGGTGAGGGCTCAATATATGCTGAGGATCTCCTGAGACTGTGGTCAGGAAAAGCGAAGAACCCCGCGGGTGGGTGAGAAGAGAGGCTCTGCTAATGAGGGCTCCCCCATCACTCCACAGCTACAGAAACCACAGCCTCTGCCCCTGGGACTCCCATGGACCGTGTCCGGCAGCCCTGGTGTACGAGGACCCCCTCCCAAGGAGGAGCTGGTTAAGAGTACAGAAACATCTGCTTGCAGAAAATGTTTTCTCCTAAGACACTGTCCCAGGAAAATGCACCGAGGAAAGGAATTAGGAGCACGTTAACTCCTACAGGTCATTAGGGTATTACTGTAGAGTATAGCTTGAATGAACGAGTTTATTACCCTGGTTCTTCATGTAACAGATGCCCCTCCCCTCCCATACTCTGCACTTCTTGGAGAAAGAGACAAATGAGAAAACAAGTGGCTACCAGAGAATTATTAGGATATAATCCGGGCATTTCAGACTGACCTTGGTCTCCTGTCATGTCTGCCCTGAATTCCTGGATGCTCATAATCCAAATCCCTAATTGGGAACCAGAGGCAGTTCGACATCAAGAATCTTTAAAAAAAAAAAAAACTCAAAGCAAGGAGACAATACAGGAGTCTCAGGAAACGTGAACAAGAACGCTTTCCTTTGCTATGAAGTAGCTGTGTGAGCTTGAACAATTAATTAGCTATTCTGTGCCTCAGTTTCTTTATCTATAAATGAGAGATTGGACTAGGTGTTCTTCCAAGTTCCTTACAGTGCTAACATTTATGGAGCTTCGTCAAGATATATGTGCATATCTGTGTACGTAATAAGATACAAATGATTTTCAGTTATTGAAAAAATAAAATAAGCTTTCCCATACCCAGCTAACTAGCATTCCTCATTCCCCAGTAATTCTGGAGTTCAGGGCATGAATATTCAGTCTCTTGAATAGTCCCCTCTCTTACCGTGGTGTCCAGAATGAGCATATGCAGCTCCTTAGGGTGTCCCTATCTTGATAAGTAGTTCTGAGAGAAGCTGAGTCATTAAGTGGTATTAACTCTAATTAGTGATCAGAAGGGAATATAAATCAATAGTTTTCATGAGGCATCATGAGATATGTTGAAGCCCATTTCCTCAAAGTCCAAGCATTTCCTTTTGAACAAAGTAAGCATATTTGGGAATTTGGGAATGGATTTTCTTTTTTAAAGTCTCTGGAATACAAATTAGCCAATTTCTTTATCTGGGGGCCACAGAAGAGAGGTTTATATTGTGTGAATGAATTCTTAAGGACTGAAATATTTTCAAAAATAAAAACAAGGGGAATTGCTAATTTTCTGTCAACGGGGGAGATAGCTTTATGTAGGAGACCTCTTTGTTTTTCTTCCACTGTATTCCTAAAAGCAATTTTGACTGTGTGACCATTTTAATGAAAAAATGCCATTGAATACTAATAACTTGCATCGTTGGGCTCTTTCTACATACCAGGCACTTTACGTCCACATTTTAACTACCTCACACAGCAATCCCATCTGTTAAAAAATAACGTGTACCACCAGATGAGAAAGCAGAAGCTCAGAGAGGTTAAGTAACTTGCCCAATATCACCCAGAAATAATTGCCCAATATCACCTGAGTCTATCCTAGACTGTCTGATTCCAAGGCCTGTGATTTTGAGCACTGTGGTACTCTGCCTTCAATGTGTAATGTTTGTGCAGGGCTTGGCAGGGAGTCACCAGTAATAGACACTAACCATAGGTGATCTGGTGAGAAGCTGATCTTCACACGTTCAGTGGATCACATTCCCCTGAGACCAAACTGTTCGCTAGGAGTGTGCACCCTGATCTCCAGTGGGATCAGTTAGTACATAAAAAGAACAACTTACCATGCCAATATTGTGTCATTAAATCTACCATTAGGATAAAAATATCCAGGCTCTCATTCTACTTCTAGCCTTTGAGAAGCTGCGAGGACAAACTAAGACAATTCATTGCAGTGAGTGGTGAGAACTGAGGTGACTCGAATTCCTTGTAGCATCTGCCAGGTTAACATGGGCCCCGTGTTTCATCCCACATCAATTTCAGTCACCGGATGTGGGTTTATTCAAGAGGCTTCACAGGCAGCTGCTCTGTTGGCCAGCTCCACTACAACTTGTGCTGGTGAGTCAGATTTCATGCCCAATTAGGATACAAGGGGAGAGCTTCCCTTGTGTAAAGGACACAGCTGCTCCAGAATAGCAGCTTCAAGATGTTCAGAACAGTCTCCTAAGTCTGGCTGCCTCATCCCTTTCTGCAGGCACAGAGAGATAGAAGGAAGAACATTTTTTATTCCTTGGCCTTGAGTTGATGCAATTTTTTATATATAAATACCATTATATGTACGAAAGAGTTTGTGTATATATAATTAACAGAT
Organism: Equus quagga; assembly: GCF_021613505.1. Lineage (NCBI taxonomy): Eukaryota > Metazoa > Chordata > Mammalia > Perissodactyla > Equidae > Equus > Equus quagga. The sequence goes on from NC_060281.1 coordinate 53,728,386, forward strand.
ATTAATTAGTTATAATTAATATATTATATATAATACATATGTACACATATATTTCTTAGACTATATATATACATCTGGATATAGTATATATTAGTTTATATATTGTGTGTAGGTGTGTGTATGTATACGTGTGTGTATATGTGTTTATCTATCTATTTGTGGTTGTTTTTGTATTATTGCCATATTCATGAAACTTATACAGACATATATATACACATATATATGTTAGATTTTATATACACACCACATAAACATATATAGCCCATGTACTAGTCTGCATAGTAGGAGTACGTGTCCGTGTATGCATATGTGTGTTTCTCTGTGTGTGTGATGCATATATGTATAATCGCCATCCTCAGGTAACTACATTAAACACTTTCCCCAAGGGGTAGCTGAGGGAGGATCACAGTGAGGGATACTGATCTCTTGCACACGTTTGAAATGTTTGATCTTCATTTTTACCTTACCTCAAAATCCAGAAGCCAAAATATGAAATTTTCCAGATAAATTACTGCCCTTGTTTGCCCTTTTATCCTGAAATTGTGGACATAAAAGTGTTTTAGTGCCCAAATTATCCATATGACTGATATTGATCAAATTCACCCAATTGCGACTTGACTTGGCATCTAATACAGCCTTTGGAGACATGGTCTTAATTTTGCTCAGGGATTCAAGACACACTTGGTGTTTTCCTCTGTAGAATTATGTTCTGTTTCAATTCTTGTTTGAACTTGTCCACTCCTCTTTCCAATGACACCCTATGATTTCATTTCTGTTTTTCATTGTTTCCACTACCCACATGCGGTTGGTTGTCAAGTCCTCTCTCTTAGATCTTTGAAATGTCTGAATCCTTTGGTGACTTGCTTCCCTGCTGCCATTTTCCTGCTGTAGTCACTCACCACCTCCTGCCTGGACTGTTACTATTTCCAGGACACTGTGCTCTTACCGTCTTCCTCCTTCAAAACAAGCCCTACACTGGTAGCCAATTCACATTTATCATTTGCTGAACACCTACTAATTTATATCACTTAATCTTCAAAGCAACTCTCTGAAATATAATTTCACATATGGGGAAATTGGCCTCAGGGGAAACTGGTCCCTTAATTCCAAGAGCAGTGCTCTTTCCTCTATACAATGCATTTTTAAAACATGGATCTAATCCACTTCTCTTTAAGTGTTGGTGCCTCCCTTTTACCCACAGGATAAACTCTAGATTCCCTAGAATGGATACAGGATCCCTTACAATCTGCCTTTACGGTCCCCCAGGGCTCCTCCTCCTCATCATCACTCACTCCGTGCTCTGGGTCTACTTGTCCCTTGACATTACTAAAATGTTCATGTACTTTTATGTGTTGATGTTCTTGTTCAAGCTGTTTCTTTTGCCTAAAATGCCTTTGCCTCCCTAGTCTGCTACATGAAGTTCTTGTCATCTTTAAGAATCATCTAACAAGACACCACCTCTTTATAGCTGCCTTTTATTTTTCCAGGTAGAACTATGTGCTTCTTTATCTGTGTTCATATAATTCTTTGTTTATGCCTCAGTTATGGTCCTTTCACATTATTTTTCCATTTAATAATAGGAAAATCATTGAATAAACAATTGCACATTTGTTGAATGGTATAGTGTATATAGATTAAAAAATATATTTTCAAAGAATATTGTATGATTTTGGAAAATATTGTATAATGGTAAGTAAAAAAGTAGAATGTAAAACTGAATGCACAGGAAGCTACCAATTTTTATTTATATAAATAAGTATTAATACAAAGTGTATGAGAAGAAACAAATTATATATATTTTAATGTTACCAAAACAGTGGTTATCTCCAGATGGTGGGATTAATGATTCCATTTTGTCTCGTAAGGGCTTTTGCATTTTCTAATTTTTCTTTATGAGCAGGTATTACTTCTATGATCAGGAAAAAATTATTCTTTTTTTCACTTGGGTAGTTCTCCCTGCTTTGGATAGCTATATAATAATGTCTAAAATGGTTGTTTAGTGCAGGACATGAAGAAACTAAAGGATTTACTGAGTATGTCTGAATCTAGACTGTATTTTAAAAACTAGCTTTGTGGTAGAAAAATAAAATATCATCATCATCATAATAAAGTAATTCAAACAATACAGAAGAATAAAAAGGGAGAAACAAAAACTTTCTTACCTCTCTCCTCCTTCATGTCCAGACCCATACCATTTGTATCAGCCAGCTAAGCAATGCTGTGGTCACAAACAATGCCCATTCCTTGGTGACTTATGAACATACAAGTTTTATTTTGCTCATTCAACATGTCCATTGCAGGTTGGCTGAGGTCCTCCATTACATCTTCATTCTAGAGCTAAAGCTGAAGGAAATTGCAGCCAGAAACTCCCAGAACTGGGCCCTCTAAAGAGCTGAGCCCAGAGCACTGTTTGCCTGCATCTAAGGATGGTAGTTTGTCTTTAACATAAGCATATATGCAACCAATTATATTATGGGAACTATATTGTGGGACTGATTCCATTTCCTTTTCACTAGGAACTTGGTGAAACCTTTAACTAATGTGGCTTAATGGATTGTCTTGGTTCAGATTTCTATTCTTTCAGCTTCTAAGTTCTGCTCACACTTTATAAAATTTGTTCGAACAAACATTTACTGTGTCTCATTGCTCTGTGCCGAGATGACCACTTCCCTTTTTCTGACTTCTTATCAGCATTTACAGGGAATTCTCACACTTTGCAGCTACAATTGCTCAAAGCTCAGTTTTCAGTTAAGATGCCCTCATCAGCTGTATGTAAAGAAGACTGCAGTTCTCAAATTCACTGCTGTCAGTCATTGCCTTTGGAGACCAGCATTGTTGCCTTCATGTTGTGTTGTGTCTCTGTGTTAGCTGCTCATGCTCTGTCTCACATGCTGGTGAAAACATTGGTTTAAAATCTTGATTTATTTTGGCAGATAGGACAGAATCCAGATTTAGACTGACCTTCAAAATGTTCCTCCATGGAGAGAGTGATGCATGTGGTGGTACTTTCTGTGCAGTGATATGAAATATGCTGTGGGTCTTATTGCCTAACCATTTTGGCAAGGCAGCACAGCGTAATGAGTAACAGCATGAATTCTGAAATCAGACTGAGGTTAGAGCTTGATGTGGCTAAATACTGGCTATGTATACTTGGGAAATTCATTCAAGCTCTATTCATAAGTTTTCTCAATGGTAAAATGGGAATAATAATCATATTACCTTACATGGTTATTATGAGGATTGAGTAATTTGATACAGATAAAATACTTAGTGCTGTGCCTGGGATATGATAAGCATTCAACAAAGTGAGATTATTATTATTATTATTTTATATCCCCTGTGTTGGCTACCATTTTAGGAAAAATCAATTTATGTTTTTTGGCTAAAGAGAATCAATAAGTAAAAATTGGAGGGGTGGAGAATGTCAGCTCAGTATAAGGACATATTTTCCTTCAGTGAGAGCTAGCAAATAATGAAATGAGTTTCCCCTCAAGATAGTGGACTTGGTCATCGAACATGATCAGGCAACGTCTAAGCATCAATGCTCTATGAAATTAAATGTCAAACCAATGAAATGTGATAATTAATTGTTAAGTGGTTATTTTACTTTATTTTTTTTTAAGGTTGGCATCTGATCTAACATCTGTTGCCAATCTTCTTCTTTTATTTTCTTCCCAAAGCCCCCAGTACATAGTTGTATTCTAGTTGTAGGTCCTTCTAGTTGTGGCATGTGGGATGCCGCCTCAGCATGGCTTGATGAGCAGTGCCATGTCCGTGCCCAGGATTCGAACCAGCAAAACCCTGGGCCGTTGACGTAAAGAGCAGGAACCAAACCGCTGGGCCACGGGGCCAGCCCCTGTTAAGTGGTTATTAATAGTGCAGTTTTACTTTGTTCCTGAGTATTCTCTTGTTAGGCCATAATTTAGAAATATTCATGTATAGTACTCAGTTTTCATTTTTGTTCATTACTCGTGCAGCCTGCATAGTCTGTTGTATATATTATAGTAATCAAATAACATCAATGTGTAAATTGCAGGTTAAAGAGAAACTATGGTTAAAAAAAATAAGGAAGGTGGAAACTAGATTTGCATTTGTTCATTACTGAAGGTACACAGCGTTAGTTTCACTTAGTCTTCCCGAATGCGGCCCACACTTTTGGAGGCTGCTTCAGAATCGATAACGAATTTTAAAAGAGAAAGGCCCAATTTATTGTCATGGTATATAAACATATATATATATATATATATATGTATATATAATGTTATATAAAAATATATACCTTGCCACATTTTCTTAAGATTGGTATAAAGTTTAAGGAAATAAATACATTTCATACATATCTTGACTCTACATAATAATTTCTACCCCTTTATTTCAGTATTCCATATCCCCTCAGAATTTATATACTCATTTTTTACAATATTTTTTGCATATATAGTTTCATGATCATTCTTTGTGTTTTGCGGATGTGTAGGAGATATCTAGAACTAAGCTATGAGATCTCGCACTCTCTGCTTCTTCATGTCTTCTTAATCTCGCCTATGTCTCCCATTGCCATCTCAACGTACTTAATATATTGTCAAACATGCAGTATGCAATCAATAATTGTTCACCAAATGTGGGAGAAAATATTTGCAAATCATACCTTTGATAAGAGGTTAATATCCAAAATATATAAAGAACTTACACGACTCAATATCAAAAAAACACCTCAATTAAAAAATGGGCAGAGAACTTGAATATACATTTTTCCATGAAGACATATAGATGGCCAACAGGCACATGAAAAGTTGTCAGCATCACTAATCATCACGGAAATGCAAATAAAAACCATAATGAGATAGTATCTCACATCTGTCAGAATGGCTGTTATTTAGAATAATGTTATTCTAATAATAATAATATTATTATTATTATAATTAATAATATTATTTAGAATAATATTCTAAATAATATTGGTGAGGATGTGGAGAAAAGGAAACCATTGTACATGGTTGGCAGGAGGGTAAATTGATTTAGCCACTATGGAAAACAGCAGGGAGGTTCCATAAAAGATCAAAAACTGAACTGCCATATGATCTAGCAATTCCACTTGTGAGTATTTATTCAAGGAAAACAAAAACGCTAATTGGAAGAGATATATGCACCCCCATGTTCATTGCAGCATTATTTACAATAGCCAAGATACAGAAGCAGCCTGTGTCCACCAATAGAAGAATGGATAAAGAAGATGTGATATATATATATACAGTGGAATATTACTCAGCCATAAAAAGAATGAAATCTTGCCATTTGCAACAACATGGATGGACCTAGAGGGTATTATGCTAAATGAAACAAGTCAGAGAAAGATAAGTACAGTATGATTTCACTTATATGTAGACTCTAAAAAGCAAAAAACAAAACAAAACAAAACAAAACAGAAACAGATTCATAGATACAGGAAACAAATTGATGGTTACCAGAGTGGGGAGAGGTTGGGGGAGTGGGTGAAATAGGTGAAGGGGGTTAAGAAAAATAAACTTCCAGTTATAAAGTGAATGAGTTTTGGGGCTGTAAGGTACAGCATAGGGAACATAGTCAATAATATTGTAATAAGTTTCTTTAGTGACAGATGGCAAGTGGACTTTTCGTGATCCCTTTGTAATGTATATAGATATCGAATCACTATGATGTATACCTGAGACTAATAGGATATTGTATGTTAATTATACTTCAATGAAAAGAATGTTTACTACCACATGATTGAATTAGCAAACTAATTATCAGATGGAAACTAAAATGAAAAAGGTTAGTAGTTTGTAAAATTCTTCCAGCTGCCTGTCGTTTAAAACTATTTGTTCCCATGTCCTTAGAAGATTATGCTTATACCATTGGGTTAATTGTTAAAGAGATCAAAGGTAAATAATTAATGAAAATCCTATTTTTCTACATTGCTAAATTCAAAATAGATTATTCCCTGATTCATTTGGTCCCATGAGGTAGATTAATTTTGGTAACTGATTTAAAGAACTTATCCATTTCCCCATGTCTACAAAATCACTGTATAAAGTCAATGCTAAAAATCATATAAACTAGATGCATTGGCTGGACACAGATAATGAAAAGATAATTTTAAAATAGCAGTTTAAGCACATGTATGCCCCCGAAAGTATAGCTACAGGTCTATCGATATTCCTATCAAATGACAATTTGGAAGAATTTTTTTCTTTAATAGATTCAGCTGGTTGAACATCAACTTCCTTTCCACCAACACAATTCTACAAAATGATATATTTACTCCTAATCTTAACTGAGCACACAGTACGTGCCAGGCACTGTTTGGAGTTTTTGCCTGTACAGTACTATCTGAAATTGATGCCACAATAGAAGATAGTGTGATGTGCGTGTGCTCTCCCACAGCAACTGTGTGAGGTAGGAACGGCTAAAGGCCTCTTTTTACAGGTGCAGGAACTAAGGTACCAAGAAGTTAAATAACTCACCCCATGGCATCCACCCAAGAAAGAGATGGAACTGGAATTTGGATCAAGGCAACTACACTTCAAACTCTGTGCTCTGAACGTTACGTTATACGGTCTTCCCCTTTACAGGTAGTTTTACAAAACAAAATAGTTTTTAAAAGGTCAAAATTAGTCTCTTAGCATCAAAAGACCTATTCTCCCATTGTGTTTCTAGCAGGGTGACCAATTTACCTTTTGTTACACCCAAAAGTGCAAAGAAGATATAGTTTCATTATTTTCCATTGCTAATATAATATTCCTCATGAGCCCCACCTTACATGGTAGTGGAGAAAATGAAATTAAATTCACTTTGGTAAACTTAGCAACACTTTAAACAGCCCTTTGGGTAGCTCAGTCACTTTCGGATAACTTAGTTTTTCAGATACTCTTCCCTTCCTCCTGCTCCTCTTCAACACGGGGTGGGGGGGTTGGAGAAATGGTGAGACCTGGTAGAGTTGGTCTTCAGCGGTGTGAGAGATGGGATCCACTGTGGTGGAGTTTGGTTCCATTTCTGATTATTCTGTGAGTCTGGTCTCCTGTTCTCTCCTCTCTTGGTCAAGCTCCATGTATTCGGTTGATTTGGTCCCAGGTCAAGTCTCTGGGGACTGTACTACCTTGCCGTTACAGCCCCCGTAACCCCCTGTTTATTCCTGATGGATCACCCTTGTCCATAGAACCCCTTTACTCCATTACTAAAGCAGCTCCATCTGAAGAGCTTTGCAACCAGACCCAGTGATCAACGCTCCAACCCTGCAAGGTACAAGCAGGAATTTCAGGGTCACATGCACACCATGCAAGGACTAAGTATGACCCAGGAGTGCTAAATAAAGCTTTCTCCACGTGTGGTGATGGCTCCTCTGAGTCGTGGATCTACCATTGGGCAGGTTAGTTATTTTTCCCCAAATCTCTGAACAGGAAGTGGAGCAAACAGCCTCCTGCTTTTCCCTTTTCTCTCACCCTGGGTCTCTGTTCTGGGGCTTTAGACCTGTTATGGCACAGGGTTTCCCTACCTCTTTGGCTTCTTTCTCCTAGAGAGGGTAGGTTTTTCCTTAATATTTTGACCCAGGTGGGTCAGTTTCCTAAGTCATAGCTTCCTTCTGCCCACCTCCTTTCCCGGTGGCTATAAGTTTGTTTAACAAATGTTGAATAGTAGGCCAGTCACTCTGCTAATCACTTTAAAATATTAAATCAATTAGTTGAATTCACACAATCCTTATAACATCCCTGTAAGATAAGCAGTATTATTCTGCCTCTGTAGAAGAGGAAACTGAGGCACAGGAAGTCAAGTAACTTGCCTAAAGCCATGCAGCTGCCACGTGGTGGAGCCAAGGACTCGAACCTTGGCAGGCCTGGAGTCCATGCTTCTAGTCACCACACTGCACTGACTCTCACATAACACAATGGCAGACATGGCTGGGCGGAGGGTAATTGGATTACTGAGAAGGAAAGAGAAACTTGGAATGAAGTCAAATTATTATATCCACGACATGTTCATAAGTTTGAATTAGGCTCACTTGGAAAAATAGATCTGAGAGGAAAAGAAATCACTCAAAGAACTCTTGAGTTAAATAAATATTTTGACTGCCAATAATCATTCTAGATTTCAACTGAAAGAGATGAGATCTCTAGAGGTATATACTTGAATAACGTTATTGTAATGTGTGGGCTTGCTGGTAGTTGCAGCAAAATTATTTTATTTTTGTTTGTATTTGGTTTTGGCTTTTTATAGGTATGTGGGGTAGAGAGCTGGCTGTGTGTCGTTTAACTTAAGTAGTCCTGGAAGGCCCATCTACCCTTAAGCATTTCCCCGAGGACTAAATTCCTTAACTTTACTTTATCTAAACTTCCTCTACTTAAGAATCGCCTTGGAGCAGGTGATGCCTGGTTTTGGACTATGAGGGACTGGAAGGCAAACAAAGCAGTGCCATGTGATACAACTGGGGTTTGGGGGATCCTGACAAAAGAAAGTCATTTGGCACCTGGGGGTTGGGAGAGAGAGAGCACCAGGAAGTGTTAAGGTAGAATCACGTAAAATTGCCGATATTCACTTGTTTTGCTCTACAAAAATATCAATCTCATATGGTTTAATCTGAAGGAAGGGATTTGGAAATTTAGGTTATTTTGAAATTTTGTGTAGGATTATCCTAGACTCAACCTATACCCTTATTCTACTTAATCTCTTCTCTATCCTAATACTTTAATAAACATGAAAAATGACTCTAGGAAAACATTTACTTGTAACCCTTTAATTTTATCAGTAGGTATAAAACCTCAGCAAGCCCCCCCCCCACCCCCGGTCGATACAAACTGTTTTTGGTTTTTTAACTTGGGTTTTGAATCTTCTGTAGGATGCTTGCAGGCTGTCTAATGTTGATGGGCTACATTTTAAGAGCTTGTTTCTTGCAATAAAGGGCATAATTTACCTATTTTAAGACCTGATGTTAAGTAAGGATATGACTGCAATTTCCTCAACAAAAGATGGGAGAAAACCTTTGTTCATATCTGACATTTCTAAGGTATCAATTGCAAAAAGAAATGGAACGTGACTTTGAGCTCTTGGGGAACTGCGTGCTGTGGTCTTACTGCTTTATACATAGCTGAAAGCATATAATATGAGAGTTTTGCTGGATTTTAGAAAGAACTCCAAAGAACTAGGCCTTTTAAGGTTTATTACCTATTTTATTCAAGATAAGAAAGAAGTTCAAGCATAATATAAATCTTCTTTTTATAGATTAAATGTTGAAAGAACTTCCCATGGCTGACTTTGCAATACGGGCTATTTGAAGGCAAACCAGGCCTTCAAAAGTGTGTGGGTTCCTAAACTGGAATGAGGGCAGCTTTTCTTAAGTTATCAGGGATTATATACAGTGTTTTCAGCAAATGCGTGATGATGGCTGAGTCTCTGTATGTACTCTCCTCACACGTTGTTTTCCGCTCATGTTGACTTACTGTTAGATGTTTTGGGTTTCAGATATCTTAAGTGTATCAAATATGGATTTATTTCAGTTGTGAAGCTGTGCCTTTGATTCTCCCAGAGTTTACATGTCTCATAAAATTTTAATTAGAAACTAGGTCATCAGGATGTTTTCCCATATATTTAGAGAGGAATTTCTTTTACACTTCATTCAGATCTGCTAATGGGACTCCAGTCACTACTGAGTACTCAACAGCAGATAACGCAATAGCACTTCTGTTCTCTTGACCTAAGGCATCACTCAAATATTCCTTCTCAAGGCAAACAAGAAGCTGCTCCCTTTAAAAAATTTGTACTCAGTATTAATCATCTAAATTTAAAACTCTACTTTTATTCATAATGAGAACATTACTAACCTTACTAGTAATTGTATTTAATCACTGAGACAAATGTTCGAGTTTAAATTTGGCTAAATTTAAACCAAAATTTAAATAAACGTGTCAGAATCAGTACATAGAAAACTAACTTCAATGATTTTCCAGCTAAATGATAATGGTTAACATTTGTTGAAGGTGTATACGCAGCACTATTCAAAGTCCATTACATGTATTAGCTCATTTGGTCCTCTCTACGATGCCGTGAGCTGAGTACCTATTATTAGCTTCATTTTACTCATGACAAAATGGAGGTACACTGGGTTAAGTCAAGGTCATGCGGCCAATGGGTAGTTATCCAAAGTCTGAACTCAGGCAGTCTGGAACCAGAGTTCGTACTTTTAACTACTATGCTATTTTGTTTTGTTTGAAATAAAGATTTTTTTTTTAAACGCAGAAAATAGAAACTTCCGTGTTTTCATTGGTCAGTTTTTGTTTCTTCCAAGAAGAGTGTTGAATCAGTGTCTCCTGAATTTCGAGTAGGACCAGAGATATCTACAAATAGGTTGAGTGGTTACCATGTTGGATTAAGTTAGAGGCTATTGATAGTATTAGGCATTTAAAGTAAATACCTAGCCATGTGAAAAGTGATGTCATCTTAGATTATCATTTCTTAAGCACGTACCTTGTGCTGGGCACTCAGCTGTGCTAATTTTATACTTTATCTCACCTAATTCTCACTGTAATCCTTCGAAATAGGTGCTATTATTATTTACAGTGAATGAACAGGCTCAGAGAGGCTAACTAGCCTACAGATAACAAATGGTCATACTATGCTTTTAACTGGGTTTACCACACTCTTAAACATTAAGCCAGTGTTTGCAAATTGTGGTAAGATGTGCTGCTGGGTCAAAACCACCAAGAGCGCAATTAAAAATATCCATTGAGTCAAAATTTCTGGAAATTGAGTCTTGTTGAACTATTGATATGCATCCAGTGATCTCCAGGATACACTCAAACTTGAGAAGCATACCAGGCCAGAGTTTCTCAAACTTTAGTGGGCAAGAGAATCACCTGGAGAGCTTGTTACAGCACAGGTGGCTGGCCCCAAAGTTTCGTTTTCAGTGAGAATGAGGTGAGGCCTGAGAATTCACATTTCTAACAAGGTCCCAGGTGACGCTAATATTGCTGGTCCACTTTGAGACCACTGTGCTAGGCAATGCTGCTATACTGAGGGAGTCAGGAAGAAGATGTCATTGTTTAGGTTAAAATAATTTTCATAATATTCTTGCATTCTTTTGCCTTGTTAATTTTGTTATAAGTTATCTGTATGTGGAAATAATTGTAATCATTTCTATTTTCTTTTCAAACACAACGTTCTGACCATCTCTATTTTTGACTGACATTTCCACCTATTATACATTTAAGAGTTGTATCACACCCTTTCTTTGAGTCCTAAGATCCTACAAATAATGCTTGTTACCACTTTTCTCAGGTTAAAAAGCAAAGTAAGGAATTGTTGCGGCTTCTGATCATTTAGGAAGTAGAGAGAGCACTTTTCAAATCAAATGGAACATAATCTAAAATCGCATGCATCTTCTGGCTGTCACTCCAGCCCCCACGGATCCTCCTCCCCATCAATGGATGGCTGCTTGAGCACAAAGCCAGGTACAGTAAAATGCTTCAACTGCGGTATGTAGCAATTATTCTGTGAGTCGCTGAAGTCCTGCCTCACCAGAGAAAGCCAGCTGATGCAATTCTGCCTGAAGGGCTTTTCAGCAGAGCATCTGTTTTTTTGATACACTTTGCCTATTAATTTTTATCTCCAATGTGTTGGAACTGAGAAAAAAATTTTTCCTCCTTGATGCCTGTCTGCTTATTTCTCATGTAGGTATCATTGATGTTTCTGTACAGCACATTCCCAGGAAGCAAGAAATGTTTTTGTCTTTAACATTCTCTTTACTTAACTGTGTATTTATTAATAAGCAGATTAGAAAATCTTGAAGATATCTTCCAACCTTTTGTTTCTAAGTTGTATCACATGCATTTATATATATATGTACATATATTTTTTAATCTCTTTTTTCGGGGGAGGGGTTTATTCCTCCAGGAGAAACACATAAACTTGTAGTTGAATCTATTCTAAGCTTTTTTTCTAAGTCACAACTGTATTCATTTCCAGAAAAATATAATTAGGAATACTATTTTCAGAGATAACCTATTTCTTTAATGTCACAGGGCTCTTTCAGGCCAAAGAGCCTTGGCACAGTGAAGCCACTTCCACCCCTACTGAATATACCGAAGATCTTCTCGTGATGAAACTCAGACACAATTGTCACTATAGAAACCGCAGTAGAGATGGAGATACAGTTTCAAAAGGAAAATGCTGCCCGGACCTGGGAGACAGGTAGGATTTCCTAAAACTCTTCAGTCATAAATTAAACTTTGGTGATAGTAGGAATTTTTGAGAATAGTTTTGAACCTGCCTAAGGGTAGAAGAAATAAAACTTTGACACTTTTCTGAATTGCTCATATTACATAATTCCTCCAGGGTTTTCAGAAGGGATTATGCTGTGTTACATCTTGTTGAAGATGGCATTTTACAAGCTACCAAGATGAGAAAGTAACACTAACATTGCGTTGAAGTTGAAAGATATCATTTTTGCGTTTTGTATACACAAAATTGGTCATTTAATCATCGGATTTGTTTGTTTCGAAGGGACAAGTGGTTGTACTCTTTAAATGTTTTATATTGCATGGAGTATGGCTGCCTGTTTTCTTATCATTTTAGTCGCATTTTACCTTCTTTCTAATAACATTTTTTTTTCTTTTTTACAAAGCAACGGTGATAATAAGACTCTGAACCTTAAGTAATCTGTTATACGCCTTCCTTTATCTACTGTCATGCTTTTAGGCTGGTTCAATGCAGTGTTGAGGAGAGTAAATAAAATAACAACATTCGCTGTCTTTGTCTACCTAAGCTAAATAATTTGTGTTTGAACTACTGAACGGCTTAAGTAGAGGAAAAAAATGAAATGTTGAAATGCAATCACAGATACTGCTCGCCCTCGTAGCATGCCACATCACTCAACCTCTCAAAAGTCAGTAAGTATCATTTTCTTTTGTTTTATCAACACAGTATGGAACCAGCCTACAAGTATGACATTAGATAAACAAAGGCACAGAACAACTTACCTGCCATTCGGTCTTATTATTCTCCTTTCCTCCCTCCTTTCTTTTACTTATTCAGAGTTCAAACAGAAGAGGATATAATTTACATACTGTTGATGCCCCAAAGAATTTGGGCTTCAAACAATTTCCCATGTCTCATCCTAGAGTAAATAGTTGATTTATGTATTCATTGAAACTAAATGGGCACAGGAATTATTAATGATTAGTGAGTTATTGTGGAGTATTGCCCAAGGGAAGAGAGAACAGGATCAGAGAGCTCTGGTCCTCCCATTCTACTAGAGCTTCTGATAAAAAGCTCTTGGCATTGTTGACTATTTATAGCCTTTTTTGGGCTATTCATGCATTTTATTACTAAAAGAAATTGGAAATAGCACAATTTGCAATAAATGGAATTTCAGCATAGTAGAGCCTTGAGCACTGAATTCTGGAGTTAATTTTATTGGCCTGAGTCACATTTCTCACTAGAACATACTTCTAAGAAGCACCACACCTGCAGATCAAATCTTACCTTGGACTGACTTGCTGTTGTTTCATTGCTTATTACTAACTCCAATTATAAACACCACAACAGTAAAATCTGGCTGCCATAAATGCCTGCTAGAGGGATGAAACCGGAATAGTGTTTCTAATTTGGGTACATGCTTCTTTGAACATTTATGGAATTTTAAATGGTTTGGAGGATTTTGGAGTAAGGAGATGTGAAGATTATAAGGAAATATGGAAGAAACTCTTTTGCCAGAGTTTGCAAAGCTGAGATATCTGATGAATAGGAATAGACTTGCTGGCTTGTTTTGGTGAGATCCTTTCCTGATTGAGGACACTTAGCACAAGCTGATACACCACCAACACAAGCTAACATAAGAATTTCAATTAGGCACGTGTCATCAACTTCTCACATGTTTTCATGAATGTATGATGTTAAAAACAATCAAGTTTATGAATTGATATAATCCATGCATTTTCAACTAGCCACAACTCATCAAGTTCTCATATCTTTTCATAAAGGTATTACGTTAGAAAAAATCAAATTTATGATTATTGTAATTCATCCAATTGATATAATAGAAGCAAGAAGCAGTTTTTATTGATTCCTGAAGATATCCTCATACCCATGAATCTTGCACCAAAACCAAAGAGGAAGACACATTGACTGATTCAAACATCTCCAGGAAAACAGCCTGAGTTAAATAATTATTGAACTAATGAATAAATGATTGGTGAAAGAATTAGACTATCGGTACTCGTAGCACAAAGGATGGATATAATACTTCTTTTAGTGTGAAGTGACATTCAGAAAAACTTGCACCATAATGCCCTGATAAATAGCTCAACATTCCCATTTGTAGGTATTCAAATTCAAGTTGAAAATAATTGTTTAATATAGCAATTGTCTAGTATTGACTATTGTTCATTTCTGCTTACTTGTGCTTTCCTTTCACCAGGAAAATCAGGACATTTAACACAGTGCCCGACACACGTTTTTTGAAAAATGAGAGAACAAATGAGTAAAATGAATAGGAATAAGTAAATATAGACCCATGCTGGAACTCTTGTTTTCTACTCAAATCATGTGCTCTGGGTAGATGGTACAATGCTCTGTCAGAGATGCCACACTCAAATGCACTACAAGGCTTCACCTGAACACCTCCCTTTCCCTGAAATGAGCCCTTCCAGGCGGTCTTGCTTTCTGCTGATCTCTGCTGTGTGTCTCTCATCTCAGAGTGTCATCTTCAATTTTTCAAAGGCGTGCAGCATTTCTCAGATACACTGGGTGCTGGGAAGGGATGTAACACTTCCCTCCTGTGAAGAGTAGTAAATCTTTTAGCAGATTATATTCTCTTGGCTAGAAAAATGTTGGACTGGCTACTCCAACACAATTTACTAGTTTCAGCAACAGTTGCCACCTCTCATTCTTGTTTACAGATAAAACTGCAGTGGATTCTTTAAAACAACAGTGGATTCTTTCCTTTCCTGTGTCTTTGACTGTGCCTCTGCCTGGGGAAGAGTAGACACAAATTTTGGACCTCCACTTAGTCAAATGACCATGATTATAATTATGCTTGAAAGAAAATGGGGCAAGCATGATTCTAATTTTCTGAGTTAAGCTAGCAAATTGACTCGGTTGATCTTGAGTTTAGTGCCCATGAAACACTTAAACCTGAGTTAAGAAAGCAAATTAACTCAGTTGATCTTAAGTGAGTGCCCATGAGGCATTGTCGCACATTAGGCAAATCAAGCATACATAAAAAAGCAAGAGACCTGCATCAACCACAATGGATTGCATAAATTTCCACAAAAGGAAATCAAAAGTGATGAAAAACGTAAAGGAAAATGTTTTTTCTTTTCTCAAAAATCATGCTATTAATTAAATTATTATACAAAGTAATGCCTTTCGAGTTTCTCATCTTGTTTTTGTTTTCTCTTTAAACAAATGCTGGCTTTGCTGTCTTAAGGTGTCTGGAAATTGTTTTCTTTGGAATTTGATTTTTATCTTTATAATAATTATAAAAGAAGAAGAACACTGTTATTTTAGGGACTGGAAACTAAAAACTGTGGAAACGGGGAGCAGTAGATTGTATTTAATTAGTTCTGGCATTGCAATTGGAAGAACGATTATAGGTGGTTTATCTCTTGAGCTGCTTCTTTTCTATCTGCAAAATGAAATGACAACATTTGGCATAAATGAACTTATCTCATATAGATGTAGCCAAAAGTGACTAATACGGTCCACTGCACACACAGTGGACATTCTTTAAATACTGTTGGATAAATGAGGAACAAAAGTATTTCACATGCAACGTGCTTTGGTTTCCTACACCAGCACAGTATAATAGAAACAGAATGCAAGCCATAAGTGTAATTTCAAATTCTTTAGTAGCCACATTAAAAATGTAGAAAGTTGAAATTGATTTTAATAATATATTTTAACTTAATATATCCAAAATATTTTCATTTCTGCATGTCATTAATATAAATTTTTGTGTGTATGTGATGAAGATTGGCCCTGAGCTAACATCTGTGCCAATCTTCCTCAATTTCGTATGTGGGAGGCCGCCACAGCATGGCTTGATGAGTGGTGTTGTATGTCCGTGCCCAGGATCTGAACTCTCGAACCCCAGGCCACCGAAGCAGAGCATGGGAACTTAACCACTACGACACTGGGCCGGCCCCTGCAGTAGGACTTTTTGAGGGCTACCTCTGAGCACACTTCATGTAATTTAACAATGTTAATCTCTCTAACTGATGTGATATTAATCTCTATACTAATCAATTAAAGAAAGAAAAATAATGATCATTTATAACAAGAACTCACAGGATAAAATGTCATTATAAGCAGACTAGTGAGAAGTCAATCAGGAAAAATAAACCATTTTTGTACGGCTAAAGATAATATTTTAGTTTTCAATTGTCGCATAATGCATTACCACAGAGTTAGTGGATTAAAGCAACGCACATCTACCATCTCATTGTTTCTGTGGGTCAGGAGTCTAGGCATGCTTAGTTGGGTTCTCTGCTCAGCATCACAGCAGTCTGAAATCAAGGATTCACGGGGCCTGACATCTCGCCTGAGGCTCAACATCCTTTCTCAAGTTCACTGGTTGTTGGTGGACCAGTGGCTCCTTGTTGTTGTAGTATTGAGGCCCTCAGCTCCTGAAGGTCATCTGCTGTTCCTTGACACGTGGTCCTCTTCACAGGGTGGAAGTTTGCTTTTTCAAGGGCAATAGGAGAGCATCTTTTGCTGCTTCAATTCTCTCTGATTTCTCCAATCTCTACCTCTAAATTCTCTTTTAAAGCTCATATGATTAGGTTAGCCCAACCTAGAAGAATCTCCTTTTTGATTTACCTGAAGTCAACTGATTAAGGACCTTAATCACATCTGCAAATCCTTCCACCTTTGCTATATAACTCAACCTATTTGTAGGAGTGATATCTCATCACTGTCACAGAGCTCTCACACACTCAAGGGGAGAGGATTAGACAAGGCATATACACCAGGGGGTGGGGATCTTCAGGTCCATTTTAGAAATGCGCTTACCAATGAGAGAATAATTTTGTCTATGTGTGTGTTAGGTGTTTTAAACTTCTAAATACCATTGAAATTTAATAATAGAAATAAATATTTCAATATGTAAAATCTCTTTATTTTTCCTTCTTTTCCTAGTATTTCTTGTCTAAAACTTTTCTTCAAATTTCTGTATATTCAAATTTCTAACTGAGCTTGATAGTCTCTGACCATCTTTTTTAGAGGAATTTAACCTATTCATATTTAAATATGTTATCATTCATTGTCTTTAAATTTACCTTTTTGTTATCTTTTACTATATGCTTTTATTTATGTTCTTCTATTGGATTTTAATTCTTTATTTCCCTTTAGATGAAAACTAACAATTTATTTTTAAAAACATTTTAAAGTATCAACATATTTTACACACTTGTTTTAATTTTTTTTTTTGCAATAAATATTAGCAACCAAATGAACTTGAAATTTCATACAGGATTACACATCTATATCCACATATGGAATCTAGTTTCTGAGATGAGCTATCCTCAGCCTGTGGCCTAACATCCTGATTCTACCATCACTTTTAATTAATTAAACAAACATTCTTAGGAATCATTAGGAATCTACTACAGGTTAGGCACTCTGTTGAAGACGCAGAGGTGAAAAACGTTTTCTTTGTCTTCAAAGGTCTTCTGAGCAAACAAATTATTGCTAAAATCATGGTTCCAAAAAAGCGAAAACAGTAGTGGAACAAAAGAGAAATTTGCCATCTTTGTTTAGAAAATGGTTCAGAGATGATTTATAGAAAAGGAGATCTTTGAATTGGGTCTTAAAGGATGAATGAAGGAAATTCAGATCGAGGGGGGAAAGGACATTTCCAGAAGAGGAAATAGCATACACAGGCAAGAGTTCAAAGACTGTATAGTTTGTTATTGCTGCTGTCCATGGGACTGTATTGGGAGATTAGGGTGGAAACATAGATAAGGATCAGATCAAAAAGAGCTTCTTACACATGCTAAATGTTTTTAATTTTCCCTCAATAAAACTTTAAAATTAAAATTAATTATAGTAGCATTATAAAATATTGTAATAAATAAATACATGCACACGATTGCAAAATCAAATAGTAAGAAAGACTTAAGATGAAAAACCTTTCTTAAGCCCAGTCTCACTTTGTAGAGTCACACATTTTAGATGCAACTCTTGCGGTCAATTAGCTCTCCTGTAATTTTTTTTAAATTTCTAAATGATATCTTTATTGTGCAATATTTTATATGTAAGTTTATTTTAAAAGTTGAAAAGTGACATTTTTATGATTAGGTAATTCTGTCCTAGGATAACATTTTTCTATTTTTTTATAGCTTTTTGTCTTTTCTGCAGTTTCGACTTGCTTTTATTTTTTCTTGCATTTTCAGCCTTTGGTGTATCATTATGTTTTTTTCTAATATTGAAATTTACTGTCTATTTAGTCTATGGACTCCCCTTTTTTGTAGGATTCTGGGCACTCTGTCCTCATATTCAAATCTGGTCTGATTGTTCTCTAGATCTGCAGTGCAGCTGATATTTTGAGACTTTACCGATGGCTCTGATTATATTATTTGTTGTCTTCTTTCTTAGATTATTTTTCTGTTTGGCTGGTGCACATCCTCAAGTTACTTCTAAGAAAGGGTATATGAGCCAGAAAGTGTCTGAAGCCCTGCAAATATTTTTATTTTGCCTTCATACTTGATTGATAGATTGATAAGACTATAGAGTTCTAGGTTGTGAATCATATAGTCTTAGAATTTTGAAGCCAAAATGCCATTGTCTTTCAAGATCTAGTGCTGCTAAAGCAACATGTGATGCCAGTCTATTATCTCATTTGTACGTGGCCTGAGCTTTTAAGATCTTCTCATTACTGTTGAAATTTCCAAATGACATGTCTGGGTATGGATTTTTCATGCATGCATTCATTCATTCATTCATCCTACTAGGGATTTCCTGAGTACTTTTAATTTGAAAACTGTCTCTTCCTTCAGCTTTAGGAAGTTTTCTTTTATTGTTTTTTGAATGAATTTTTCTCTTCATTTTCTCTATTCTTGAAACTCCAGTTAATCTGATATTGTGTTTTCTGGAATGACCCATTTATATTTCTTATCTTTTTCCCAATACTTTCTTCTTCTTTATATTTTCAACATATTTAAGAAGATTTCTTTGACCTATATTCTAATTTATCTATTGGAATATTTTGAGGGGGAGGGGCAATCATCTTTTTAGTTTTTAAGGGCTCTTCAATATTTTGTCTGAAAACAATATGGTTTTCTCTCAAGAAAAATTTCTCCATCAGTAGTATTGAGCAAGGATTGAATCAGGCCCAATAAAAAGTTGGAACAGTCATGAGAAGAAAGTAATAGTCTAAGAAAAGAAAAGAGAAGGAAAAATCAAGGCAATTTCTGTGGAAAGAGTCAAGGAACAACTGTGAAAGTTGCTGAAGATGAGAAATCATAAGATTTTTTTTTTAATTCAGCTTTTGGACACATATCAACTAAGTTCTTACAATTATCAGTACTGTTTTAGGCTTGGTGAGCCTGACAGACAAGGTTTTTGCTTTCATGGATCTAATATTCTAAGGGCAAGTGATATAGAAGATAAAGTAAAAGTAAATAATAAAAAAATGATTAGGTGTCAGTGCACGTTCATGAATTGTAACAAATGTCCCCCTCTGGTGGGGGATGTTGATGTGGGGGAGGCAGTATGTTTGTGGGGATAGAGGCTATATGGGAAATCTCTGTACCTTCCTCTTAATTTTGCTGTGAACCTAAAATGGCTCCAAAAAACTACATCTTTAGAAGTAATAATAAAGGAAACCAAAAACAAAATAATAAACCAATAAAATAAAGGAATTTCAAGTAAGTGCTATGAGAAAAAGAAAAGGGGTGAGTGTGATAAAGTGTCTTGAGAGCACTTTAGTTTGAAGTGTCAAAGACAGCCTTGACGGGAAGTGAGCTCTGAGTTGGGACCTGGATGATGAGGAGTCAAGCATGGGGAGATCTGAGAGAAGAGCATCTATTGCAGAGGAATCAACAGGTTCAAGGCTCTGAATCAGGAGAGAACTTGCCATGGTTAAGAAAAGAAGGAAGGCTGGGGTGGAGGGCAAAGGAAAAGAGTGGTGGGAGGGAGTAAATAATAGCTAGAGCAAATGCATGCGATAGGAGGCCATTATGGGATGCTTTGGTTCTCCTGTGCATCTTGCACACAATTTAATCTGATTTACTTAAGCTTTTAAAGTTATATCATTAACCTAGCCTTTTGTCAGTGTTCTAAAAATGTCTCATTTGTTTTAAAGCATTTTTCATTTGATCTTGGATATCTCTTATTTCTTGCACTCATCTTTGCTGCTGCTGGTTTGTTGTTTTGTTGTTTGCTATTGTTTCCTGTTGGGTTTAGAAGGGAAGAGTTTCCACTTGGACTCACAGAGATGCCCGTCCTCAGTTACCATACTCATGGCAATAGTTCCAGTTCTCTCGGCTTTCTTTTTTAAGATTTTATTTTTCCCTTTTTATCCCCAAAGCCCCCGGGTACATAGTTGCATATTCTTCGCTGTGGGTCCTTCTAGTTGTGACATGTGGGACGCTGCCTCAGCGTGGTTTGATGAGCAGTGCCATGTCCGCACCCAGGATTCGAACCAACGAAACACTGGGCCGCCTGCAGTGGAGCGCGCGAACTTAACCACTCGGCCAAGGGGCCAGCCCCTCTCGGCTTTCTTTTTACAAGTTTCAGAGAAAGAATTTCAAGTTACTTTTAAAAATTTTTTTAAAATTATTTATTTATTAGTATTTTTTAATGTTGCTTTTATTTTGAAATTCTTAAGCCTTTCTTCCTAATTTGAGCTGGTAATATATGGTTTTATCTTTTGCATGTCCTTTTGGGTTTAAAAATTTGGCAAAAAGGTGATGTCTTTCTTTTGGAGTTGTTCTCGAGTGGTTTTCTGGGCCCTTTCTGAATCTGTATTGAAATTGTCTTTCAGTTTGGGAAAATTGCTATTAATTTCATTTCAGATCTCTGTTTTATCTAATATCTCTACTATTAATCATTTGGATCAAATATATCATTGTGGATTATTTAGAGCCACTTTCTCAGTTTCTCTTACATGATTATTACCACTTTTTGTAAATAGTTTTGATGGAGGTGGGTAGTACCAATATGTCGTTAGCATAGCTGATGTGTTGCTCTATTGCATTAGTCCCCCCCCCCACCCCGTTATAGTTCCTAATTAAGTTTAAAATACTATCTAACATTTATTACACTTAAAATGTGTCTTGCTCTGCATTAAGGGCTTAATCGGCATTCTCTCACTTAATTCATATAGTACCCGTCCTTTGATTGTGTTGTATTATTCCCATGTAACAGGGGAAATCGAAGCAGAGCAGAGTTAAATGGCTTGGGCAAGATCACAGAGCCAGAAAGTTGGAAAGCCAAGCTTTGAGTGCAGTGTCTCTCCCTTGTTTCATGGTGTGTGTGTGTGTGTGTGTGTGTCTGTGTTTAAATCACAGTGTGTTCTTTACTTTCACTATCATTATTTTTGTTTAAAAAAATAACTAGGGTGAATTCACCCTAATTTTGTTTGAGACTCTTCTCTTGATGCTGGTGCTCCTGCCTTCATTCAGACCACTCACGCCTGAGCTGCTTGCTTTTTCAGTCTAGATTTCTGTTACGTTCATCTTGTTTCTTGTTTGTTTGTGTATTATGTTGCTTTTTCCTTCATTCTGACCTATATTTTCTTTGGTCTCATTTGGCTTCCTAAAGGTGACCTTCATTCTGGATTATTACATCATTTGCCTCAAAACATTAAGTGATCTTGGAGTGAAAAATAAAAAAAGCAAAATATCCTTGAATATATTGTTGTCACTTATTTCTATATTGATCAGATGCAGTAATACTCAATTTCTGAAGAAAGAGACTGGCGTTGTGTCAGACTCAGTCAGCTCATCCTAAATCTGTGGGATATTTAGCTTGTGACGTAATAATACCGGATTTACCATTATTAGCAAGAAGAAAAGGGAAGCACAAAATGTGACTGTGAACCACTGAATGGTAGTAATTTATTTTCTGAGTTCAAAGATATTGTTCACTTAATCTATGTCTTTGAGTCCTATAGATTTTTTTTTTTCAGAAAAAAAAGATGCCCAGAGTAGCCACATTTGGGAAAGAAAATAAATATGCTTTTTTTGGTTGTTAACTTAGTCTTTTTGTTGGGACTCAAGTAATATTATATGTATTTATTCTTCGGCTTAGCTTAGATTAAGGACATGAGACTTCACCTACAGTGTACCGGTGCAGGCCTGGCACATTTACAATGCCAATTTCATATCACTTTGCACTGGTTTTGGGTTTTCTGTTCATAAAATATAAAGTACATAGAATGTACCTCATTTATGCGTTTCCAAGATTTTGAAACTTTTGTAGCACTTGGCATTTGTTGAAGCATTAGGATAAACACCAACTCAATTAGTTAATAGTGTAAGGGTAATGTAAAATTTATTTAAATTTAAATAAAATTTAAATTTTATTTAAATAAGGTTAACTATTTCTGGAACCAAAGAACGACAGCCTCAAATGAAAAGATGCACAGGATGGTGAATGAAATAATGATAATACAGGTGACTTTGCTTTGTAATAGCATTGTGTGGTGAATGGATGTGTGTGTGTGTGTGTGTGCGTGTGTATGTATGTATGCGTTATTTCAAATTCTGGCCTGACAGGCAAGATATACTAGTTAGACTGGTTCTGAAGTACAAGTATGTCATGGATTTGGTGTTTATGCAATACATAACTTTACCAAAATTGTCTTCAGTAGGTAGTTTGGAATAATAGGATTGGGAGTTAAATTTTGTGTTCCATCACAATTTCTATTAGGTAGATAAAATTTTTTATTTTCCTACAACTTGTTCCTTTTTATTTTTTTGAGTTATGATTGAAGTACAATAAACTACACATCTTTAAAGTTTACAATCTCAGCAGTTTTGCCATATAAACACACCCTTAGAGTCATCATCACAATTAAGATAAACTTTTCTGTCACTGCACAAATTTCTTCTCCATCTCTCCTTCCCCACCAACCCCAGGAAACACTGCCCTGCTTCCCATCACTACAAGTTAGTTTACATGTTCTAGAACTTTATATCAATGGAATCATACAGCATGTGTTCTTTTTTGGCTTGCCTCTTTCACTTAACATAATGATTTTGAGATTCATCCATGTCATTGAGCATATCAATAGTGCCTTCCTTTTTATTGCTGAGTGGTATTCCAGTATTTCAGTAGTAGTAGACCCTATGAATAGGAGCAAAGTATTGTCTGATGCAGTGCTAAAATGTGAGAGGATGACACAAAAAGACCAGGCAGGGTTCTGCTCTGCTATACACAGGGTTGCTAGGAGTCAGAATTGACTCAATGCTACTAACAGGAAAGTATTCCACTGTATGTATATATCATAATTTGGATTTGTTTCCAGTTTTTGGTGATTATAAATAAAGCAGCTCTGAACATTCACATAAAAGTCTTTACGTGGACACATTGTTTTTGTTTGCTTCTCATGGATCAATGACTAGGGCTAGAATGACTGGATCATATGATAGGTGTACGTAAGTTTAACATTTTAAAAAATAATTGAACTGTTTTCTGAAGCGCTTGTCCCATTATACATTCCCGCTAGCACTGTATGAGAGTTCCACTTCCTCCACATCCTTGTCAACACTTGGTGTGGTCAATTTTTTTTTTTTAAAGATTTTTTTTTCCTTTTTCTCCCCAAAGCCCCCCGGTACATAGTTGTATATTCTTCATTGTGGGTCCTTCTAGTTGTGGCATGTGGGATGCTGCCTCAGTGTGGTTTCACAAGCAGTGCCATGTCCGCACCCAGGATTCGAACCAACGAAACACTGGGCCGCCTGCAGCGGAGTACGCAAACTTAACTACTCGGCCACGGGACCAGCCCCGGTGTGGTCAATCTTTTAAATTTTAGCCAATCTGATGCATGTTTAGTGGTATCTCACTGTGGTTTTGATTTGCATTTCCCTGATGACCAATGAAGTCAAACATCTTTTCATGTGCTTATTGACTATTTATATATCTTTTTTTTGCGAAGTGTTTATTCAAATGTGTTTTCCACATTTAAAATTGGATTATCTTCTTGAGTAATAAGAGTTCTTTATATATTCTGGATACAAGTCTGTGTCAGCTGGATGTATTGCCCACATTTTTTCTCGGGCTGTGGTTTGCTTTTATTTTTCTTCATTGTGCTTTCAAAGAGCAAAGTTTTACATTTTGATGAAGTCCAACTCCTCATTTTTATCTTTTCTTTTTCATTATTTTTGTTCTTTCCATATTTACTTATCCCAAAGTCGTAAAGGTTTTCTCCTATATTTTCTTCTAAGAACTTTTATAATGTTAGGTTTTACTTTCAGGTCTGTGGTCTATTTCAAGTTAACTTTTGTGTACATTGTGTGGTAAGAGTCAATGTTCATTTTTTTTCCCAGTGTGGACATCCAGTTCATCTAGTACCATTGTTGAGAAACTTCCATATGCTTATTGAATTGCTTTGGAACCTTTATTGAAAATGAGTCGATCATATATATTCATCACTTTTTTGTTGGTTTTTGTTCCCTCTCTTCCCTTCACTGCACGTCATCAGAGTCATCATCAGGGTCCCTGAGTTCCAGCACCACATTTCATATGTTTGTCATATTTTACATACAAATATTTGAATGACAAAAATTTCTCCTACTATTTACTATCTTCCAAGTGTGTTACCATTCACTGTATGCTTTTGTGTCATCAGGACAGAATCTGGGGTGAATGTTCCATCAGTGGCAGAGATCAAAGGACAGGAAAGTCACAGTCAACTACAAGATAATCATTATTGGTAATAGTTGTTAAGGCAATTCTTTCACACTCAGTGGGACCAGTCTGTTATTGAACTTCTACATCTGAAGGAAGTTTGGAACACTTCTCAGTAACACTATCTAATTCAGGAAAAAGAGAACTCAAAAATCATGCTTCCTCTAAATCTGTAGTGTTCAAAGAGGGGAAGGGCTGGCATTGCCCAGGGAGGCGATGTTAAAGACATTTTTGGTTGTCAACCCTGGCATCTAGTGGGTAGAGGCCGAGGATACTGCAAAATATGCTGCAATACATAGAACAACCTCCCTTCTCTTCCTCACATCAAAGAAGGATCTGGCCCCCAATTTCAATAGTGCTGCTGCTGAGAAACCCTACTCTGAGCATTCAAATGCCTGGATCCAAATCCGACCCAGAAAGTCTTCCTATTCCTCCACCGCCTCTCTCCCTTACGTGATTAGACATGAGATGGCTTCAGGATTTCTTTTGAACTAAATGGCCATCGTTCATGAAAAGATCTGTGTTGTTATTTTCACTTATGACCCTCTGGGGATCATATTTTTCATTTGTTAGCTGCGTGGTTGTGTAAAGAGGACTAGATTTGGGTTAAAAGACATGGACTCCATTCATGCCTCTATCAGTTCCAAGATGCACTTGATTTAAAATGAGAAGACCTAGTTTGCATCCAGATGTCTCTGTCACTGATATGTGTCCTTGGGAAAGCCTCTAAAATTTGCTGAGCTTCAAATGGGAATAATTTAAAATGTTTTAAATTTAAATAATTTAAATATTGAAAGATAATTTTAAAATTGAGCTTTAAAATGGGAATAATCTCACTGTCAGCTGTGAGGACTAAATGAGATAAATCACTACCCATAATACTTTTATAACAACAATATTTCTTATTAATACTTAAAAATGTCCCTGTATGAAACATGTTTACCGGAAGACTCCAATCTTATAAACTTTTAGGTTCTTCCTGTAATTCTGAAGAATACTAGTTTGAGTCAATAAACACTACTCATAAGGTGTTTTTTTGCAATTTTTAAAATTTTTATTTTTTAATTAATTTTGTTTTTTGAGGAAGATTAGCCCTGAGCTAACATCTGCTGCCAATCCTCCTTTTTTTACTGAGGAAGACTGGCCCTGAGCTAACATCCATGCCCATCTTCCTCTACTTTATATGTGAGACACCTGCCACAGCATGGCTTGACAAGCAGTGCGTAGGTCTGCACCCAGGATCCGAACCAGTGAAGCCCAGGCCGCTGAAGCGGAACATGCGAACTTAACTACTATGCCACTGGGCCAGCCCCTGATAAGGTATTTTTTATGTTGAGAAAAAAGGGGTTATTCCTTAACCTATATTAGAATAAAAACTTACAGCTTTCGTAACTTGGAATTCTTTTTATTCATGTATTTCCAAGATTGCTGATATAGGTCAGTGATGAAATAATTCTTAGAAACAGACTAAAACCATTTGCAATGTTTGGCCACTCTGTAGACACTTTTGATTAATTTATTTTGTTCTGGACAGTGTTTCCGCACTTGGGGGCAGTCACTTCACCCCTAACCTAATAAAAACTCTGATCCTGGACTTGAGCTTGGCGATGCTCCTTTGATTTCGTCTTTCCTTCCGACTCTGCACGTTACCCCCCTCTGGCTCCAGTCAGCTAATTCAGGGACTGTGATACCACCAACTAGGTGATCTAACTGGCAACTCTCAAACAATACGTTTGAAAATATTCATTGTAGAGGGTAATAGAAGCTACAGAAACTCAGTGAGATAACGAGCATGATCTGCCACAACTGGTGTGTTTCATGTGGATATGATATTATGTGTCACCAGCTAACCTTTAAATGTTTATTTTTTAAGGTGCTATTATCTGGGGATACAAGGAAACCTGCTACCTGCGTTAGCACTGTAGTGGGGGTGACACTCCACACAGTGGTCTAAGAAATATCCCCACGTGCACTGATTTGGTGTGGGTGCAGAGGCTGGAAATTTGAGAGACTATGGATATCATTCTGGTCCCGTCAGGTCCCCATAGCCCCCTCAACTTGTCTGCTCCTCTTCAGTGTAAGGTCACCTCTCTCAGTGGTCCCCAGCTGTTCACACTACAGATACAAAGACTTGGCAGAGAAATTCTCCCAGATGGGCATAGTGGGCAGTGTGCCAAACATCTCAGAAGTTTCCTTCTACTGCTTTTATACCTTCCTTTCAGGTGACCTCTGGATTATTTTGTTCTCCTTTTTGTTTGTTAGTTAGTTTGTTTGTTTGCTTTATTTAGGTAACATTGGCTTATAACATTCTATAAGTATCAAGTGTACATCATTGTTTTGATTTCTGTATAGACTGCATCGAGTTCACCACCAGAAGTCTAGTTTCCATCCATCACCGTACACATGTTCCTCCTTCGCCCTCCCTCTACCCGCTTCCTCTCTGGCAACCACCAATCTATTCTCTGTATCTGTGTGTTTGTTTGTTTATTGTTGTTGTTGTTGTTTTTTATCTTTCACATATGAGTGAAATCGTATGGTATTTGGCTTTCTCTCTCTGACTTATTTCACTTAGCATAATATACTCAAGGTCTATCCACACTGAAACGGCAAGATTTCATCTTTTTTATGGCTGAGTAGTATTCCATTGTATATAAACCACATCTTCTTTATCCATTCATGTGCTGATGGGCACTTGAGTTGTTTCCAAGTCTGGGCTATTGTGAATAATGCTGCAATAAACAGAATGCATATATCCTTTCAAATTAATGTTTTTGTGTTCTTTGAGTAAATCCCCAAAAGTGGAATAGCTGGATCATATGATACTTCTATTTTTAATTTTTTGAGAAATCTCCATATTGTTTTCCACAGTGGCTGCACCAATTTACATTCCTACCAGCAGTATACAAGGGTTCCCTTTTCTCCACATCCTCTCAAACACTCATTACTTTTCTTTTTACTTTTTATTTATTTTTTCCTTTCTGAGGAAGATTCACCCTGAGCTGACATCCATTGCCAATATTCCTCTTTTTTTTTTACCTTGAGGAAGATTAGCCCCGAGCTAACATCTGTGCCAATCTTCTTCTATTTTTTGTACATGGGTTGCCACCACAGTATAGCTGATGAGTGGTGTAGGTCTGTGCCCAGAATCTGAACCCACGAACCCAGGCCACCGAAGTGGAGCATGCAAACTTAACCACTATGCCACAGGGACAGCCCTTCTTTTCTTTTTAATGGCCATTTTGATGGGAGTGAGGTGATGTCTCATTGTGATTTTGATTTACATTTCCCTAATAAATAGTGATGTTGAACATCTTTTCGTGTGTCTGTTGGCCATCTATATATCTTCTTTGGAAAAATATCTGTCAGATTCTCTTCCCGGTTTTTAATCAGGTTGTTTGTTTTTTATCGTTGACTTGTATAAGTTCTTTATAGATTTTGGATATTAACCCTTTATCAGATATGTAATTTACAAATATCTCCTCCCAATTGGTAGATTGTGTTTTTGTTTTATTGATGGTTTCTTTTGCCATGCAGAAGTTTTTTAGTTTGATGTAGTCCCATTTCTTTCTTTTTTATTTCCCTTGCCTGAGGAGATATATCCAAAAAGATATTGACGGAACCAATGTCAAAGGGCATACTGCCTATGTTTTCCTCTAGGAATTTTATGGTTTCAGGTCTTACATTCAAGTCTTTAATCCAGTTTGAGTTAACTGTTGTGTATGGTGTAAGGTAGTGATCTACTTTCCTTCTTTTGCATGTGGCTGTCCAGTTTTCTCAACACCATGTACTGAAGAGATTTTTCTTTCTCCGTTGTATGTACATGCCCCCTATGTTAAAAATTAGTTATCCATAGTTATATGGTTTTATTTCTGGGCTATCAGTTCTGTTCCATTGATCTGTTTATCTGTTTTTCTGCCACTACTATGCTGTTTTGACTAGTATAGCTTTGTATTATTTTGAAATCAGGGAGTATGATGCCTCCAGGTTTATTCTTTTTTCTGGAGATTGCTTTGGCTATTCAAGGTCTTTTGTTGTTCCATATAAATATTTAGAATTTTTTGTTCTATTTCTGTGAAAAATGTAGTTGGGACTTGGTTAGGAATTGCACTGAGTCTGTAGATTGCTTTAGGTAGTATGGGCATTTTAATTATGTTAATTCTTTAAATCCATGAACATGGAATATCTTTCCATTTCTTTGTGTCTTCTTTGATTTCTTTTGACAACATTTAATAGTTTTCAGTGTACAGGATTTTCACCTCCTTGGCTACATTTATTCGTAGGTAATTTATTCTTTTCGTTGCGATTGTAAATGGGATTGTATTCTTGATTTCTCTTTCTGCTAATTTCATTGTTAGTGTATAGAAACGCAACTGATTTTTCTATGTTGGTTTTGTACTGTGTAACGTTACTGTATTTGCCATTTCTAATAGCTTTTTGGTGGATTCTTTAGGGTTTTCTCTGTATAAAATCATGTCATATGCAAGTAGTGACAGTTTCACTTCTTCCTTTCCAGTTTGGATTCCTTTTATTTCTTTTTCTTGCCTAATTGCTCTGTTTAGGACTTCTAATACTATGTTGAATGAGAGTGGCGACAGTGAGCATCCTTGTCCTGTTCCTGTTCTTAAAGAGAGAGCTTTCAGTTTTTCACCATTGAGTATGATGTTAGCTGTGGGTTTGTCTTATGTTGAGGTGCTTCCCTTCTATACCCATTTTGTTCAGAGTTTTTATGATAAATTGATGCTGAATCTTGTTGAATACTTTGTCTGTATCTATTTAGATGGCATTTTATTTTTAGTCTTCACTTGTTAATGTGGTGTGTTGCATTGATTGATTTGTGGATGTTGAACCATCATTGCATCCCTGGAATAAATCCCACTTGATTGTGGTGTATGATTCTTTTAATATACTGTTGTATTTGATTTACTAATATTTTGTTGAGGATTTTTGCATCTATGTTCATCAGAAACAATGGCCAGTAATTTTCTTTTTTTGTGTTGTCCATGTCTGATTCTGGTATCAGGGTAATGCTGGACTCATAAAATGAGTTAGGAAGCATCCCTTCCTCTTCAATTTTTTGGAAGAGCTTGAGAAGGATAGGTATTAAGTCTTCTTTGAATGTTTGGTAGAATTTAAGGGGGAAGTCGTCTGGCCCTGGACTTTTATTTTTTGAGAGGTTTTTTATTACTGTTTCCAATCTCCTTACTAGTGATTCAGATTCTCTATTTCTTCTTGATTCGGTTTTAAAAGGTTATATGATTCTAAGAATGTATCCATTTCTTCTAGGTTATCTGATTTGTTACATGTAACTTTTCATAGTATTGTTATCCTTTGTCTTTCTGTGGTATCCATTGTAATTTTTCCTCTTTCATTTCTGATTTTATTTATTTGAGCCTTTGCTCTTTTTTTTCTTAGTGAGTTTAGCTAAAGGTTTGTCAATTTCGTTTATCTTTTTATAGAACAAGCTCTTAGTTTCATCTATCTTTTCTATTGTCTTTTTAGTCTCTATTTCATTTATTTCTGCTCTGATTTTTATCATTTGCTTCCTTTTACTGATTTGGGGCTTTGTTTCTTCTTCTTTTTTCCACTTCCTTTAGGTGTAATATTAGATTGTTTATTTGAGAATTTTGTTGATTTTTGAGGTAGGCCTGTATTAGTATAAACTTCCTTTACTACTACTTTTGCTGTATCCCATAGATTTTGATATGTCATATTTTCATTTTCATTTGTCTCCATGTACTTTTTTATTTCTTCTTTGATTTCTTTGTTGACCCGATAGTTGTTCAGTAGCATTTTGTTTAATCTCCATGTATTTGTGACTTTCCAGATTTTTTCTTGTAGGTGATTTCTAGTTCCATACCATTGTCATTGGAAAAGATGCTTGATATTATTTCAGTCTTCTTAAAAATAGTGAGACTTTTTTGTGGCCAAACATGTGATCTATCCTGGAGAATGTTCCATGTGCATTTGAAAAAAAAATGTGTATTCTGCTGCTTTTGGATGGAATGTTGTGTATATATTTATTAAGTCCATCTAATCTAATGTGTCATTTATGACAAATGTTTCATTATTGATCATCTGTCTGAATGATCAAGCCATTAACATAAGTGGGGTGTTAAAGTACCAGCTATTATTGTGTTACTGTCAGTTTATCCTTTTATGTCAGTTAATATTTGCTTTATGTATTTAGGTGCTCCTATGGTAGGCATATAGATATTTACAAGTGTTATATCCTCATGTTGGATTGTTCCCTTTATCATTATTCAATGCCCTTCTTTGTCTCCTGTTACAGTTTTTGTTTTAAAGTCTATTTTGTCTGATATAAGTCGTGCTACTCCAGCTTTCTTTTCATTCCCATTTTCATGGAATATCTTTTTCCATCCCTTCATTTTCAGCCTGTGAGTGCCTTTAGATCTGAAGTGTGTCTCTTATATGCAGCATATATATGGGTCTTTTTTTCTATCCATTTAGCCACCCTATGTCTTTTGATTGGAGCATTTAGTCCATTTACATTTAAAGTAATTATTGATAGGTATGTACTTATTGCCATTTTGTTGCTTTTTTCTGGATGTTTCTGTAGTTCTCTGTTCTTTTCTTCTTTTCTTGCTCTCTTACCTTGTGGTTTGATGACATTCCTTAGGGTTATGTTTAGGTTCCTTTCTCTTTATTTTTTATGTATTTATTATAGGTTTTTGGCTTGTGGTTCACATGAGGTTCATAGATAACAACCTATATATATAATAGTCTACATTAAGTTGATAGTCTCTTAAGTTTGACTTCATAATAAAAACTCTACATTTTTACTCCCCCCTCACATTTTATGTTTTTTGACCTCATATTTTGCCTCTTTTAATTTTATGTATCCCTTGATGTCTTATTGTAGATATAGAGGATTTTAGGACTTTTGTCTTTTGACCTTCATACTAGCGTTATCAGAGTTTGATCCACTACTTTTACTATATATTTACCTTTACTAGTGATATTTTTCTTATTTCTATTGTGGCATTTTCTTTTCCACTCAAAGAAGTCCCTTTAACCTTTCTTTTAAAGTGCGTTTAGTGGTGATGAACTCCCTTAATTTTTGATTCTCTGGAAAACTCTTTATCTCTCCTTTGATTCTTGCCACGTTCTGTATTCTTAGTTGTAGGTTTTTTCCTTTCAGCACTTACAATATATCTTACCACTCCCTTCTAGCCTGTATGGTATCTGCTGAAAAGCTATCTTCCTTATAAGGTTTCCCTTTTATGTAACTTGTTTTTCTCTTACAACTTTTCAGATTCTCCATCTTTAATTTTTGACATTTTAATCATAATGTGTCTTGGTGTGGGCCTCTTTGTGTTCATCTTGTTTGGTGCTGTCTGTGCTTCCTGTGTCTGGATATCTGTTTCCTTCTCCAGGTTAGAGAAGTTTCCAGCTATTATTTCTTCAAAAAAGTCTTCTGTCCGTTAGTCTCTCTCTTCTTTTTCTGCGATGTTTATAATGCAAATATTTGTATGCTTGATGTTGTTTCAGAGGTCCCTTCAACTGTCCTCATTCTTTTTAATTCTTTTTTCTTTTTTCTGTTCAGCTTGAGTGATTTCCCTTATTCTGTCATCCACATCACTGATTTGTTCTGTGTCATCTACTCTGCTATTGATTCTGTCTAGCAAATTTTTCGCTTCAATTATTGTTTTCCTCAGCTTTGATTGGTTCTTTTTTATATTTTCTAATTCTTTGTTAAAGCTGACGTTGTGCTCATCTATTCTTCTCAAAATTCAGTGAACATCCTTGTGACCATTACTTTGTACTCTTTATCACGTAGGTTATCTCTGTTTTGTTAAGTTCTTTTTCTGAGGATTTGCCCTGTTCTTTTATTTGGAACATATTCTTCTGTCCCTCATTTTGCCTACTTCTCTGTACTTATTTCTTAGGATTAAGTAGATCAGCTACATCTCCCAATCTTGGAAACATGGCCTTATGTTGGAGATGCCTCATGGGGTTCAGCAGTATGCTCCTCTCTCATCACTCGTGTCAAATCCTCCCGGGGTGTCCTCTGTGTTAGCTGCATATGCCTTTCTGTCCTTCCAGAGTTTCTGTTGCTGCAGGCATGTGGGTAGGTGGTGCTGGCCTCCAAGTTGAATGGTTGCAAGGCTCAGCCACATTCAGCCACTGGGGGCATGCTATTGGGTGGGGCAGGGCCCCATACTGTTGGCTGTGTGGCCCATGACTGCTTCTAGCTCACTCTTGGGTGGGGAAGGCCTTTGGCACAGGCTGGTTACGTGGCCCAGCAGTGCACAACAAACTTGGTTGCTCTGGTGGGCACGGCAGGCTCCATTTCAGGTGCTTTGGTGGGCAGTGTAGATCCCTTGCATGTCTAGTTGCACAGGCTCATCTGTGAAAGTCTGCCGTGGGCTCACTGGTGGATGGGGCAAGTCCCCGGTGGACTGCCTGTGTTTTCTGGCTGCACTCGATTGCCTCTGGTGCTCTAGTGGACAAGACAGGCTTCTGTGCTAACAGGCTAGAGGAAAGATTCCAAAACGGTGCCTGCCAGTGTCTGTATCACGACAGCTAAACTAGGTCACAGAAATGGCTGCCACAAGTATCTCAGTCCCTGAGGAGGGACCTCCCTGGGATTGGCTGCAAGCTTAGTAAGTGAGTCTGTTTGACCAATGGACTATACACTTTTCTATTGAGGATTTTTGTACTGGTTTCCAGATTGAGTGAGTCTGTGCATGGGCCCTTTAAGAGCAGGTTTTCCTTTCCCTGAAGTTCTATAGTTTTCCTACGTGTATTCCCCATTGGTTTTCAAAGCCAGGTGTTTTGGGGTCTCATCTCTCTTCTCCTGAATCTAAGGGCTGGGGTGCCTAATGTGGAGCTTGAATCCCTCACTCATCTGCAAAAAGCTCCATACGTCTGAGATCCTCCCAACTATGAAGCGTCATTGCTAGGTCTGGTTTTTCCCTCAACAGGACGATATCTCTGCCTCCCTCTCTGTTGTCCCTTGTGGTGGAGTTTCTTTTCATCCAGTTTCCAGATCTCTCTCAGAGGAAATTATTCCACAAGTAGTGGGAGGTTTGTTGTGTCTGTGGGAGGAGGCAAGCTCAGGATCCTCCTACGCCACCATCTTCCAACACTCTCCTTGTTGTCCTTTTCTTCATCTCAGTCAATGAGTCGCCTTCTCAGTAGGACACAACAGAACCTTAAGAAAGGAAATAAAGAGTTTTGTTTGTTGTAGTTCTTAATTACCTCATAGGATAATGCAACATATTTATTGCCATTGAATAGGTATTTCTTTTATTTAAATTCAATAAACAATTCATTTGCAAACCTCACTGTGGGTGCACTAGAAACCAGTTCTTATTTGTCTTTCACATTGCAGCATGGTTTTAATCGTAGGTAAACTGTGTGTGAGTGCCTATGTGCTTGTGCATATGAGTGTGTAAAAACAAGGTAGACTATGAGAGGAAGCTGATAATGGAAAGAACTCTGGATTTGGAATCAGAAAATCTAGGTGTGTGCTAAGACTTGGTTTTACTTTTTCCTAACTCTGTAAACTGGAAAGTATCTTTGGGCTTTCATTTCTTTGTCAAAAATTTAAACATATTTACTGACTATCTTCTATGTGTCAAACATACAATGTGGTAACAGTCATAATGTTTTTCCCACCGGCATCATTGACTTGTTAAAACAATGAATGAGATGCGATATGTTAGCAACACTTGTAATCTCTAGGAAGTTTTCTAACTGACATGATTATATGGCAAGGATGAATAGTAATGCAAATTATGTGCTACAGAATTCAAAGGCACAAACACAAATGGAGATACATACTATGTGCTACAGGAATTTGAATGAACTAATGAGGTAGGATTTTCTGGAGGAGCGGAAGCTGTTCTAGATATTGAAGGATGGCTAGACCACAGAGAAGCAGAAACTTGGGCAGAGAGAATAACATCAAAAAAGAAATTGGTCCTTCTGATTCTCTTTGGCACTTGGGATCATATTCTCTGGAAGCCAAATTGTTTATTGATTCTCTGGGGACTGCTCCTGCTGTAACACAAGCAGTGATTTCATAATGGTTGAAGTTTTCATTTTGTTTCACAGGTTGGCTGCCCATGTTTTCTTCAGTGATATCCTGATCTTTGTATTGAGAGCTTCTTTTGGTCATAAAAGAGAGGCTTGTGCCCCTGGAACACTTCCTGGCTTTGCTGTCAGCCTGTTTCTCTAACCGTTCTCTAGGCCTATAATACATCCATGCCCCTTGTCTACAGAAAGTTTGAAAGTAGTGAAGTTGATCTAAACATTTTTGTGAACAACTGAGCAGTAAGTACAGTTTCAAAGCTGCAGCAGCTGTTTGTGTCTTTGCCTTGCAATCTGGTGTCTTAACTGGAATCCTTTATGTCAGAACATAATCTACTTAAAAAGTTTCCATTTATGTCATGAATAATAAACTCGATGGCTCTTTACAACATCCAAATAGGCCCTTTAAGCTGCCTTTTCAGATGATAGCCTTCTTCTCCCAATGAAGAAATCAGAAAAGTAATCCCTTTAGGCTTCTCATGAAATATTCATTCTTTGGTATCACTGCTAAAAATTTAATTGGCAAGTTGTGTCTCCACCATATTCACAGCATATAGTATTAAATATCAAAGTGATACTAAGGTATATCCCACAGTTTATGTTTAAAATATGCATACAATGTGTATTAAATAAGTTATAAGAAGCACACATACACATAGTCTAAGAGGATGGAGCGTTCTCTAAGAAAGTCTGTACCTGGTGGTTTTGAGTTTAGTGGCTCTATCATACCTTTCCTGATATCAAGCCACTCGGACTGAGTCAACAGCTCACTCTTTTTCTCACCTTAGCTGTCTTCTTTTTCTTCCTCCTCTACGTTGCCTGGCTATATGAACTCCACATCTCCCTCTGATCTGTATCAACATCTTCAAGCACCCATTTGTAACTTCCCAGACCTCACCAAGATCTGCTCCCTTTTCCTTTCTGCACTGGCTGAATTTTGGACAATTCTATCCTGTTACCTGTTCAAACGTGAAAGCAGAGCCAAAAGAACCACAGACCATGCTAACATTGTCTCCACTCTTTGATATAGGCAGAGACAACAGAGTTACCATCAACATGTGGTGATTAACACTGTTGTCACCAACCTGTTGAACTGAGCCCAAGTAAGGTGGTCACTTGACTTCATTCTTCAGCAATCCATGCCCCAGGAAGCTTCCTTTTGGACTAGGGTCAAGTGCTGAACTTGGAGAAATAGACTCACATCACTTAGTTTCCAGCTTTGGACTAATTTTGCTTCTCAAAGAAACAATAAAACCCAAATTGAAAAATATAGTTCTCGCAGGAAAAAATTTCATGAATAGTTTAGCAGTAATTAGACCGAGCCAAAGAGAGAATTAGTAAATAAGAAGATAAATATGAAAATATAAACCAGAACACAGCCCATAGAACAAGGAGACTGACAATACAAAATTGGGGTTAAGACATGGAGGATTCAACGAGAAAATGTAGCATTTTAAATTTGAGTTCCAGAAGGAGACAACGGAGAGAATGAGGAGAGGCAATACTTAGACAGGTGCTGGCCGAGATGTGTTCAGAACCGATTATAGACTTGAATCATCAGAGTCTAGAAGCACAAATTCTTCAAAGTAAGAGACATAAAAAAAAGTCTACCGCCATATACATTGTGGCACTGATGAGCACCAAACACAGAGATCTTAAAATGATTCTTGGAGAAAGAAAAGGAACAACAATTAGATTGATAGCTACCATGGATGCCATGTTGAGATACAGTAGTGGTCAATCCTAAACTGTTTAGCAACCAAAACTGTATTTCAAGAACTAAAAACAAACAC
Organism: Equus quagga; assembly: GCF_021613505.1. Taxonomy (NCBI): domain Eukaryota; kingdom Metazoa; phylum Chordata; class Mammalia; order Perissodactyla; family Equidae; genus Equus; species Equus quagga. The sequence goes on from NC_060281.1 coordinate 53,765,093, forward strand.
ATTTTTAGATAAACAAAAACTGAGAGTTTACCACGGTAAAGGTCTAACTAAAAGAGCTTTTAAAAGCTATCCTTTAGGAGGAATAAAAATGACTCCAGAAGGAATATCTGAACTACAAAAAGAAATGTGAGCAAAAAAATGATAAGCATGTAGATAAATCTAACCACTGACAGTATAAAATAATACTAACAATGTCTATTTTGTGGGGCAAAACAACAAGACAGAACTATAATACTGAATGACAGTGGCTTATGAGTTTGAAGGAGGGGGAGAGGAGATAAAACGTTCTGTGGTTTCTGCATTGTTTGGTTGGAGTGTTAAGGTAATGATTAACCTGTGGCTTTGATATATAGGTATGCTGAAATTCCGAAGGCAAAATAGAAAATAATTCAAAGTAGTAGAGAAAAATTGAAATAAAAATCAAAGATATGAAAAAAAAGAAGCATGGACAAAGTGGGACAAATAGAAAGCACTGAATAACATGATAGAAATGAATCAAAATATATCACATGGTAAATGTAAACGGACCAATTTCGTCAGCCAGAACACAGATTGTCAGATTAGATAAAAAGAAGGTATACTTCTGTTTAAAAGAGAGACACATCTAAAACATATGGAAATTCTGCACATGTGCATTGGAAGACAGGTGCAAAAATATTCCTGGAAGCATTGTTTCTTAGAGAAACAAACAAACAAGAAAACCAGACACAGCCCAAATCAAATGCCCTTCAATAGGAAAGTGTTTAAATACGTAGTGGTATATCAGTTAATTGGCACAATGTAAGCAATGAAAATAAATGAATGACAAACACACAGATCAACATGAATGAATCTCAGAAACAAGATGTTGGATATATAGCATGTTTATAAATTTCAAACATATAAAAATATAATATATTTAACATATCCGTAAAAAAGTCTACTAAAACTATGGAATTCATATCTAGAAAATTCAGTGCAGTGATTTCTCTGTTTGGGTAGTAACAGAGGGAAATACCAGGGCCAGTTTCATGGACACATGGCCTGTGCAGTCACACAGGGCCCCGTGTTTAGAAGGACCCTATGCTTGGTTTAATGCTCTGCTGTTACCATCTGGAAATGTTCAATAATTTTCAACAAGGGACCTTGCATTTTCATTTTGTACTGGGCCCCTCAAACTATGTAGCCGGTCCTTCGGGCTACATCTGTGGAGAGATACAGAAGGGCACTTGAATTGTACTGATGATGCTCTTCTTAACCTGGCAGATGAGTACTTGATATTTATCTTATGTACTTCATGTATAGTGTTATACATATTTGTATGTATGAAACATTTCATTTTACAAGTTAATTTTGAAATGTTACCTTCAGAGCCACTGGTTTATAATACTCATCAGGAAGACCCAGGCAGAGTCACAGAGTCACCACCTAGGTGGAACTGAATATCCTATTTATATGGTTGTGATGTGGAAATTGGTCTGAGTTGTTGAGTAATTATACTTAAGCATATGCTTTCGACTCTATAAAACCCGGGTGAGTAATATCAATTTGAGGGAAAAGAAGAACCCTCTGTATTTCTTTACACAGTTGGAGATCCAGCTGCTCTTGTTTTCATATTGCAAGTGTGTTTCCTTTGCAAACTTGTTAGCTCCTGCATTATTTGGAGGCTCTGCCTTTTAAAGGCAGGCAGCACTTAAAAACTACGGGGCAGAACCTATCCGATTCTATTGCTGTCATCAGCAGCTGGTGCACCCAGCGTCCTCTGAGGAAGTTAGCTGCCCTCTAGCCACCGTGGATATTGTGCGAACACAGCACATCTGCTCTAGTCAGTGGCTCACCGTGCTTGTGTGACTGTACAGGCCGATGCGCCATTCATGTGGGGTTTGGCAGCTTCAAAATTCACACATAGAGACAGCTGGTGAAATAGTTTGCTAAGTGGTGCACCCCCTTTTCATCCAGCCACCTGGATCATTCTGAGAGGCACAATGTGACCATCACTCTCTAATGCCTTGCTTGGTAGCCAGCATTGGCCACAACTTCTTGGGAGTTTTCAAAAGCAATACAACATGTTCAATTTTTCTGTACAGCTCCCAAAGAACTCTTGGTTGTTTCAGCTTGATTGTATCCTTTAAGTGCCTCTTAACTCTGACCTTCAATCCCCTTTTACTATCCTATCATTATGCTTCTGCTCTCTCCAGTGCAATGAAGTGCAGGCACTCTGATATTATGCATTCATTCCTTCAGTCACTCAATAAACATTTATAGAACATCTTAAATCTTAACTCTCACTTACAGATCTTAAAGTCTTAGTCCTCTTTGCCTCATCCTTCCTCTTTTTTGTCCTTTTTTCTTTATTAGTGGCTCTGATTTATGGGGTTTAACGGTCTATGCTCTTTGAATTTATTTATGGCAATGTTTTTCAAGCTGACTCACTCCTTTCCACAAATCCAGCCATTGTCTTTCCTGTTTTGCAATGAATCATGTAATCTGTTGTGCTCCTTAGAGGTTCCTTGACGAATTCTTGAATGGCCAAAATTAAAATGAAATACAACTTTTGAAAAGCACAATTCATGTAAAAAGCAAGCTTCACCTGTACCTATTGTTCTCAAATATGGTGATCTGCCTCGTAAAGGGAAAAGGATGATGTCTATTGCAAAGTATTGTATACTTTTGGTTGAAAATACAAGTTGCATTGCAAAAACTCTCAAAAGTTGCCCACGTAACTAGAACCATTATCTTACCTTTTAGTCAAATTTGGTGAGCCTAGATAATCTTAGTAGCAGAAGTCTTGCCGTGAATTAAACCAACACTTAGCTGAGCGCTTATTATGTGCAAGGCATAATGGGACATGCAAAGAGGTGCAAGATATACTTACCTCCTTTCAGGAGCTAAACTCTCACTGTAGATATCTATACATATAAAAGGAAATTAATAATACAAAGTGAATTGGCCAATGAGTCATTCAGGTATTAAGCCCAGTAAGAAAGCAGAAAAAAAAATGATTATTGGTGTCCAGGATCGTCAGAGAAATATAGGGGCAAAGATGATTTGCCCATATTTAATTAGACTGTCTTTGGAGCCAGGTAGACTTATTATTTCTGCAGACAATTAACTCCATACAGAGAAAACACTCAGATTACTCTATTCATTACTTCTTCATTGCTTGAGACAGATTTATTTTGAATTATTGTTGGACATTTTCCTCTTTTTGTTTTTTTTAAATTGACTGCACATTTGCCCAATTTAATTGCTTATTTATTTCCTTCGAAGATTATGTCAATGAAATTTCGTCTTCTAGGAATTGAGTCCTTATTTTGGGTTATGTGTTCTTCTTTTATTGTTAATAATGAATTTGATTCATTGTAAGCTAATTGTACTTATGTAGGAAAAAGGCGATATTGAATGTTGGGGCACTGTAGTGACAAGGCCACATGTCTTAGAGATCAATGGGACTGGGTTTGAATCCAGCCTTTACTACTTGTCTATGCAACTTTACTCAATTCTTTATCTGATAAATGAGGACATGTTTCATTTAATATTTTTATGGGGTTTATTTTGTAGGATTACATAAGATAACATAGATAACACTCCTGTTTGGTTCATAGATAGCATCCTATATATACTAGCAACTATAATTATCCTTTTCTAATTATCCCAGTTCATTTCGTATATGTGACAGGACTTCGGCTGAATACACAAAAGTAATCTATATTTTTAGAAAATATTTTAAGGTTTAGATTAAACTAAAGGATTTTTAAAGTTAATGCTTTCAAGAAATATACTGCCTCAAGAACACTGTCTTTTTTCCATGTTGTTTAGATCTTAATGGTACTTCGTGGGTGGTCTGCCAGTTGAGTTTCTTGTCTATTTTTTTTTTTTTAAAGAAGAGTATCTATAATTCTTGAAATGGATATTTTGCCAATTTTCACATGCCTTGTTTTCTCTTCTCAAATCAACATGTCTCCATATTTATACAATTCGGAGTTCAAACAACATTCATTACACTGCTGTCACTGTACACAGAGACAGTCCAAACTTATTATGCCCCAAGATAAAACACGATCCAACTAAATGAACAGATGTGTTGCATGAGCAAAGCCGTACCATGTTGTTCCTATTTATTGTCTGCCCTGTTTGGAGGGCATGCCTGGCGCTGTGAGGTGGAGGACAAAGGGTCTTGCCAATTGCACTTATTTAATGAAACATTTTATGCACGTTTTGTTCTTCTGTTTTGTTGCACTGCCCTTGGGCGACAGAATGATTTTTGGGAAGTTTGGTTAAACTTGTCAAGCCTTTGAAATGACTTTAAAAATGTTTTATAGTTACAAAAATTAGTTACGTTTATTTCAGAAAATAACACATGCTTTCCAAATTTGGGAGCTAAGATAATGAGCTTTCAAAATGCAGGATGCCCAGCAAAATTCCATCCAGCTTTCACAATTTACTCTGTGTTTTTCTAATTGTGTTGTGCTTATTTTCTACTCCTTTTTGCACCTTTCCTGTCTAATAAAAATGAGAAAAACACAAGCAATTGTCTATGGAAAGTAGACCCAACATCCTCTGTTAAATATAAGTCTCCACGAAAATAAAATCCAAAACATAGGAGCTTGTGTTGCTGGGACTTCTCCTTCAGCCCCTTCCTCTGTCAGTATTACTCCTGGGGAATCAGGGGAACATGCATTAGCACTAAGCACAAGGGGTTCAGGCTGTGTTCCCGGCCCATTTCTTAAGTGTTGCTTACTGGTATTTCTAGCACATGCATAGGATTTTGAAAGAAAACATCAATTGGATCTACCTGATTCAGGTATAGATCTTTATTAATACTTAACAGTAATAACAACAGTGTCACCTGGAAATGATTGAAATTTCAGGAAGAAATGAACTACAAATTCTGCATCCCTCCAGCATGGTTAAGTCAGTAAAAAACATTCCCTTCCCATTTGATTATGTTACAGTATTGCTAGGAATTACTGTCCTGGGCCCCCTCTTTTTCTGTCTTTCTGACGTTCCATTGGCCTGTGGTATGTTTCTGAACACATGCTAGAAGACAGTTTATACTTATCAATATTTGTCCATATCCTGGTACTACCCCCGTGACAGGGGCTAGGGAGATGCAAAGAGCATATACATCGGAATGAACTGAGTTCAACTTCTGATTCTGCTCCTTACTCCCTGTGATAATAGACCAGCTCCTAATTTATGTTTCCTCACTTGTGCACAATGTGATGTCATTTAGTACCTTCCTCAAGGGGCTGTGTTTTAGGACAATAGCAAAATTACCAGCTGCCTCCCCTCCATGTGCTGGGTTTTGACTTAAAAAAAAATTATGATGCAATGGAAGACAGCCAAAGAGTTTCGAGTGTTTCTCTCCAGGTTCCTATCAAATACAGTGTTACTCACTCTGCCTTCCGTCTTCTGTCAGAAGTGGGATTCTTTCTGTCTTGGGCAGGAGAAGAGCCCTGAGTGGGCTCATTTGGAGTTGACACTGGCCTCCTAGGTGATTGTCCACAGCCCATGGTCAAGCTCTGTGGTTGAGGTCCTGCACTTAGGTTTAACCTTACCGAGAATGAAGCTTGAAATGTGGAGTCTTGGTGACATCCAACCATAACTCTTATATCATTTGAGGCAGGATCAGAGCTGACCTCCAAAAACAAGTTGTTTTCCTGATGCAGAAAACTGCAGGGCAAGAGATTATCTTTCCTTTTAACTTAATTCCTTAATTGAAGCATTAAGAAGTGAGCAAGTATAATTTCATAATTTCTAGACAAGGAGGCTTTACCCACAAGATTCTGCACGTATTAACATCTTCTCCAATCTTGGTGCAATTTATCTTTTGGTAATGGGACCTGAATATCTTGCTTCACTTTCCTTAATAGTTCTCATTTATTAATGCTGTGTGTTCTGCTTGAGGACGTCAGAGAGTTTATATAAGGTGTTGTTTTTACTGTTAAATGAGATTACACATTCCCAGCATTTAGCATGGTGCCTGGTCCCTAGTAGACTCAGTAAATATAAAGACCCCCCAGCCTCACGCTCCCTTCCCACCACATCAGAGCTGCTGTATAGACACCAATAGCGGTGGCTTCTCAAGCTTTCCATCTGCTGCTCCTCCAAGTTCAGTCTTGAAGGAATCCAGGTTATTCAACTATTATTTTTATTACAATACTGCTTCTTTCTCAATTCACTGTTTCACAAATTGTTGACTACGCTATAATTGCCACCATGTAAGTATTCTGTGTGTAACACCTGCTTCAAACCATTTTTTCTAGGCTGTTGTGGACAGCGAAGTTTTAAAGTGCATTTGCTTTTAGATAAGGAAAGAAAATTAATTTAAGAATAACATGTAATACTCTCCCCTGTTTCTAAGACTCTGTTGCCCATTAATTTCTTCTCTTTTTACCCTCCTCAAATGCTGCCTGCCTAAAGTATTCCTGTCTAATCACTTCATGTTTACTTCTCTGTGAGCTTATATTAACAATGTAGATCACCAGTCTGGTCACTGTGAAAGATGAACAGGTATTTGATTTGGTAAAGGATCCCCAAGAAAGCCTCATTCCTGGACCCCTTCCCAACCCAAGTAAATGCCAGTTTGTAATGAGACTTCCTTTGGACATCAGACTTTCCCCTTAGAGTAATTCAAGTCTGCATGTTTTAGCTACAAAGCTGGTTGATGTGACATGATTTAGCAGAGCACTTTGAGTTTACACAATGCTATGTTTGAAATGAAAGAATGAAATTGGCTCTTAGCTTCTTATTTGGATTGTTTTTTTAGGTATGCTTTTTTTTTTTTTGTGGGGGGGGGGGAAGAAGTTTGGCTCTGGGCTAAAATCTGTTGCCTATCTTCTTCTGTTTTTTTCTCCTGAAAGCCCCAGTACATAGTTGTATATTTCCTAGTTGTAAGTCATTCTAGCTCTTCTATGTGGGGTGCTGCCACAGCACGGCTTGATGAGCGGTGTGTAGGTCTGCACCCAGGATCTGAACCGGTGAACTCCAGGCTGCCAAAGCAGAGTGCAAACTTAACTCTTGGCCATGGGGCCAGCCCCTCCCCTGCTTTTTTTGGTGCCTGGTCAGCTTAGTTCCTGAAAGCTTGGTCACTCTCAGTGTGGATTAGGACCATACTTAGCTGTCTCAGAGAGACTTGCACTGCTATGTTTGTGCTTGTTGAGACCCCTAAGGCCTCCTCTGGCTCTTCAAGGTAGAGCCCACTCCACTGGGTACCTGCAGGCAGCACTGGGGAGGTCTGTCCAGGAGGTGATGGCAAGGCTTGCCTTTTTTTTCCCATAGGTTACGAGTCTGCATGAAGACCAACCTACTTGGAGAAAAAAAGAACTGATTCTAGCTTCACCCATGTGACTAGAAAGACAGCTCTTAATCAGACCAAAATATTGTTAAAAAGCAATATTTTAAAAATCAAATGATCAGTTAAATGAATAGGTATACCTTTATAAAAATCATCTGATCAGATTAGACAGAATTTCTATATGTCAAAACAAGCAGAAAGACTATCTTAAGTTCCCACATCTAGTAACCTTATTGAGGAATATAGTTCATAGTAGCTGGAAAACATATACTTGACTCTTTTGGAGAAGGAGAAAGAAAATATAGTAATTCTATGATATTTTCTGTTCTGAAAACCTAGAGTTAAAAACTTAATCATCTGCCTGTTTCTTGAAAACAGCATGCACCCAATATCGAATGTTTTAGGAAGGTGTATAACAGCTGGATGTGCCTGCAGAATTGGTCTCTCCACAATGGTACTTATTCCAGCTCAACCATGGGACAAGATGCATTAAAGGTGTTTTGAGGCTGCAGGGAGCACTCAGAAAAGCAGATAAGGGGGCCAGCCTGGTAGCACAGCAGTTAAGTTTGCACATTCTGCTTCAGCGGCCTGGGGTTGCCAGTTCGGATCTGGGTGCCGACCTGCACACCACTTGTCAAGCTATGCTGTGGCGGGCGTCCCACATATAAAGTAGAGGAAGATGGCATGGATATTAGCTCAGGGCCAGTTTTCCTCAGCAAAAAGAGAGAGGAAAAAAAGTTAGATAAAAAAAAAGATAAGAAAAGCAGATAGGACCAAAAATTGAACTCATACTCTGGGCCAAGAGAAGGGGGCTCAGGAAACATAATGGTTGAAAACAACTCAGGAAGTTCAGTGAGGAAATAGAGGCACAGAGTCTGAAGGCTAGTAATTTTATGAAGATTGTGTGGACAGTCAGCACTGGAATATTTACCCTTTGCTCGACAAACCTGCTGTGAGTACCCACTGTGTTCTAGGCATGGTGTAAGGCTAGGTCTTGGAAAGACATTTAGCTTCATTCAAATGGTTTACAGTCTTGAAGGGAAAGAAAAACATTTAAATAAATACGAGATAAGAAGCTGCGTAGTGTAACGACAGGTGGAAGAATATGGCTCAGTGGGCTATTGGGAAGAAGTAAGGATTAAGAGAGAGCAGGAAAGGCTTCGTAGAGAATGCAAAGGGAACTCTAATGCAATGTAGCCATCAGGAAATCCCCCAACAGGTTTGTATATAAAAACGCTACTTACCATGATACGCTGATCGTAGACTAAGCAAGTAAGGCAGAGGGGATTCTAAATTATCTGAGCCATGTCCCTGTACCATTTATCGGGAATTACTGTGGAAGGGAATTCAGAAGTCAGTCAACAATATTGGAAGAGGGAAGTAGTCGATAATCTGGGAAATTTGTTCACGGATAGTTTGATTCCAGAAATGAAGACTGGCCAAAGGAAAAGATTTCATATGACAGACCACCTGGAGATTAGTCAGAACAATGATTCTCAGCCCCTATCATATATCAGAATCACTTGGGGGGCTTTGATGGGAATATTTCATAACTGGGCCTTCTAGAGATTCAGGGGAGAGCAATAAGCATACAATAAAGTTTCTCTAAGTGATTTCAATGTGCAGTCAGGTAGAATCACTGACTTAGAGAAGTGGGTCAAAATTGGAAAAGGGGAGGGGCCGGCCCCGGCTGAGTGGTTGGGTTCGCGTGCTCCGCTTTGGTAGCCCAGGGTCTTGCTAGTTCTGATCCTGGGTGCAGACGTGGCACCACTCATCAAGCCACGCCGAGGCGGCGTCCCACATAGCAGAACAACAAAGACCTACAACTAGAATATACAACCATGTACTAGGGGCCTTTGGGGAGAAGAAAAACAAAAAAAAGAGGAAGATTGGCAATAGATGTTAGCTCAGGGCCAATCTTTAAAAAGAAAAAAAAAGTTGGAAAAGGGTGGTAGGGAAGATCCGCAAATATACAACCCTAGGTCAGTGGTTTTCAAATTTAAGCATGCATCAGCATCTCTGGGATATTTTGTTTGTTTGTTTGTTTTTTGAGGAAGATTAGCCCTGAGCTAACACTTGCCAATCCTCCTCTTTTTGCTGAGGAAGACTGGCCCTGAGCTAACATTCGTGCCCATCTCCCTCTACTTTATATGTGGGACACCTGCCACAGCATGGCTTGCCAAGCAGTGCCATGTCCCCACTGGGGATCCAGGCCGCTGAAGAGAAACGTGTGCACTTAACCACTGCACCACCAGGCCGGCCCCAACATCTCTTGGATATTAAAACACAAATTGCTGCTCCTCCAACCCCAGAGTTTCTAATTTATGAGGTCTGGGGTTTAAGGTCTGAGAATTTGAATTTCTCACTCGTTTCCAGGTGATACTGATTCTGCTGGTCCAGGGACCACATTTTAAGTACCACTAGACTAGGTAAACTGAGGAAAAGGGAGAAGGATTTGCACCTTGGGGTAATACAGGTATGGTGGGCTCACTAGTTAGGCCCTAGGTTGAAGTGATGCTGTGACAGCTCAAGAAATAGCTGTTGCGGCCAGCGCTATGATCTAGAATCTTGCTCATTGAACTGAGGTCCTCAGACCAGCAGCACAGCAGCATCTGGATGCTTGTTAGAAAAGTAGAATCTCAGAGCCAGAATTTGTATTTTAACAAGATCTCCACATAATTTGCATGCATCCTAAATTCAGAGAACCATACTGGTGGTTCTTAGCCTTGGCTTCATATTATAATCATGGGGGTAGTCTCACATCAGGCCAGTGAAATCAGAATCTCTAGGAGTGGAACCTAGTATTAGTATTAGTATTTTTAAAGCTGCCTGGATGAATCCAGTGTGCAGATAACTTTGACAACCCGTGATAACCCGTGATCTAGAATTTAATTGGAAACAGTGTGGTCAAGTTTCTTGCTGTACTTCTTGTCTTGCCTTGAGTTGCCATGATTCAGGAAATAGAAAGATATTGAAGCTACGCATAGTGGACCTTGGTATATCCATCCGGGAGGTGAAAGGGACAGCAGAAGTAGGGAGGATGACAAAATCATATCAGTTTCACTTGTTTCATTAGAAGATGTGCTTTGCCAGGCTAAATATGCAAAACCAATCGGTGACATTCCATTGGGATTCCCTACGTCTCTTCCATGATATTGTTTCTTCCCTATTTCCCCTGGCTTGAATTGACCCCTTACATGCATCCTCATGTCCCAGATGTTTCCAATACAGGAATCTACCATAGCACCTATGAACACATTAAGTTTTATCTCACTTGTTTATATGTTTTTCTTCACTCAGTAGATCAGAAGCTCTTTAAGTTCAGGAGAAAATCTTGCTTGTAGCATTAGCACGTGGAACTTAACAGACACTCAGAAGTCTTGGTTAAATGGTTGGAAATATAGAATAGAAAAGAAGAGGAAATTATTGCTTTGGGAAAAATATGCTGTGAGGTTCAATAATATGGTGAAAATCTACACCTAAAATATATACATATATATGTATATCCAGAGATAAACCAAATATAGCAGAATATTAACAGTTGTTGGATCTGGTCTAGGGAATATGGTTGTTTACTGTGCTATTCTTTCAATTACTCTCTAGCTTTAAATATTTAAAATTTAAAATTGTGAAAAATATATTCGAAATTGTCCTTGAATTATTTCTCTAAATTGAGAGCTATCTCTTTAAAAGTGTTCAAATAATGAAGCTCGCCTTTCTATACTTTTTATAAATTTTGCAAAATATAATTTCCTTTCCTTACTTAGATACACTTTGATTTCTGAAACACTTAGGATTGCTTTTATACTGACGAAGAATATTTGAAAGCTAAGGAAATAACTTGTACATTACTGATTAAAAGCTCTTTTATTATAAGGAAAGTGTTGTTGGTTTGGTGGAATTATTCAGATTCCCTGTTTATGCTTATTTACTTATCTAAATCTGAATTTCCATATTAATCTCACTTAAAAAAAAGCCGTATATAATTTTGAAAATTCATTTTGTTTTTCTTAAACTTTCATTTGGTTACTTATAAAGTTTAAGTGTAAAATGGCAATTTAGATAATAATTGATGGTATTAATTTATCTTTTTGTCATATGAAGCCTATTCATCACCAGACTGATAATAGTTTATATAGAATTTCTCCATTTAAGCCCACAAAATGGCTCCTGAAATCAAGGTATTTTTGTTTATGTTTTTATTCTTTGTAAATAGCTGGAATATTTGCATGTGGAATATTTGCATCTATCTTTAGAATTTTAATTCGGGACCTTCTTAAGTATAATACAGTAGAGGATTCTTTTTCGTTTTTTTATTTCTATGCAATAGAAAATGTGATCTGTTTTTTCCCTACTGAAATAGGTGAATAATCAGTGCATTTGAACTTTCCGTTTGGTTGATAGGGATAGACTGTTTTCCAGTATTCCATAGCTTAAAATGCAATGCAGATATACTGGTCAGCCACGCCCTGACAGAACTGATGGGAATCCTTAAATTGTAAAGTTATAATCCACTGAGTCAGGGACATCCTTTTGGAGAAGGAGAGGAGAAGGTAAGTAGCAGAGATCTCAGCAGAAATATGTGGCCAGTGTTTAATTTTCATCAATATAGAGGTTGGGATTTTACCTCATATTTCCTGGTTTTTTCCAAGTGGTTCCCGGCCAATGAAGCCATCTTGTCTATCAAAAAGCACCTGGACAATCAAAAGAAGCTTCCTCCAGATAGCTGTTTAAATAGTTGTTGACGGCTTATTTTAATAGTTTTGTTCTCCCTTACTCTCAAAAAAAGCTTTTCCTTATCTTATTATTTTATTTTTATGCACTCTCTTTAATTCTTGTTTTCTTTCTCATGGAGAACAGCCAGTCTACGTCTTCCTCATATTAACTTCTAGTAACTTGAAAATGGTTCACTCATTCAGTTTTTATTGAGCACTTGTCAAATGCCAGGTACTGTTCTTGATGCAATACCTTAGTGAGACAACAAAGATCCCTGCCTTCATGGTGCTCACATCCTAATAAAGGGAAGACACAAGAAGTGCAGTAATTGTGGTTAAAAGTAAATCATCCAGCATAGTGGAAGGAGATAAAGGCTATGGGGGAAAAAGGAGCAATATAAAGGGAATTACTAGTGTGTGTGTGTGTGTGTGTGTGTGTGTGTTGAAGAGTAGCTTGCAATTTTTAAATAGGTTGGTTAGGGTGGGTCTCATTGAGGTGGTGACCTTTGAGCAAAAGTCCTGAGGCAGGGGTGGGACATGCCTGGCACGTTCCAGGAACATCAACAAAGCCTATGTGAGGTGAGAGATAAGAGATCAGTCGTCTTTTATCCTGAATGTGGAACCACTGGATAGCTTAAAAGGGTAGCTATGGCTGCTGGTTTGAGAATTGCTTGGAGGAGGGGTCAAAAGACAGGGAGACCAATTAGGAGCTTACTATTCCAGGGGGAAGATGGTAGTGGGTTGGGGCAGAATATTAGCATTGGAGGTCATGAGAAGTTATGGAATTGTAGATGTATTTTGAAGATACAGCCAACAGGATTTCCAGATGGACAGGAAGTGAAGTGTAAGTGAAAAAGAGAAGTCAAAAACCATTCTAGGGTTATAAAAAGCTCCTTTGGCTTTTCCTCTTTGAGCCTGAATTAACCCAACAGATTCTTACGCTTATAGGAAATGTTTCCACATCTCTATTACATCCTTTGGCTGTTTTCTGAAAATCTATTCTTTTACATGCTATTAAGAGGTTCATAGTAAGTGTGTGAAAACAATTCCCATGAAAGTCTTACACAAGCGTAATCGAGGGGAAACTGGTTTCAATTTATGAAAATTTGGAAAGAGATAAACACCATGTTCTCTAACAGGTTTTGATGAGAAAGAAAGTGGCAGACCTGGTTGGAAACTTCAATTTTCATGGAAATGACTGTATCATTGATCATCATCGGGCATTATTGTACCATCTCGGTGCAATGTATAATAATCAATCTCAGGTAGCATGGTAATAGCCTTGATAAATACCTGAGTCAGGATTCCTCTTAAGGAACCCCAGGCCCACCCCTTTCATTCTCATCTATGCTGTGACTAATTGTATTAAAATCATGACTCTCCTGGGTTGCTCCTCATCTGATAGAAGTCATTTCCTAAATGTATTCAATCCCACCTTTGAGAGATTATGGGAGATTTCCAATACTGTACACATGATTTATAGCTACTCTAACATCAAACCTTTAACACTCGTCATCAAAAGTACAGTCATTTGGTCAAACATCTGTTTTGGAAACACAAATGTGAATGATAAGTTAGGGAATAATTTGAGTAAAATGTGAATTTTGAGTTTCGTTATGCACGTTTCTTCCACAAACCAAACCACACAGCAATACACAAAACACACACCTCAAACACCTTCCAGTTAGCCTTATCCCTGAAGGTTGTCTTTTCCTCTTTCCTATTCTTTCACATTTGCATTCAACATCCCAGACAAGCTTCAAAGCACCAAGCAGTGTATGCAAAGGGAGAGCACTATCTGGATCGCCAAATCTTGCAGAAGTGGCTCCTTTGGGTGCCAGCAGTGGCTAATGGTTTTAGATGTTGCTACCATTTCCAAAGCCCTCAGCTTTTGGGCAAAGTTGTGAAAGCAGATAAGAAAGCCAACAAAGAATTTCCAGCCGTGATAGGAAGTTAATTGAAGAAGGAGACTACACGTTGGATCCAATTTTCAATTTTGATGAAACAGGTGTCTATTAAAAATGCATGCCTTGAAGGACCTGTCTCCGAGATAGGAAAACATGCCCATGATTTCAGGCTGCTAAAGATCGCTGAACTGCGATGTTCACGCCAATGCTGAACTGAGAACGACGCGCCACATCTATGCACATCTGCTGTTACAACTTTCTGTCTGATTTCAGATCACCCGCCTTCACTTCACTTCACCATAAGTCGCAAGCTGCGGCTCTTCTCAGCCCACTTCCACAGCAAACTTTCAGTCTTTTTCAAGGTAAAGTGCCATATTTATTGTAATGTTTATGTATTTCTTAATCATCGAACATGTATATCTTGCCACTGTTTTTAATAGTTTCCTATCTGTTTTTCTATGAGTTACTGATGAAGTTTTTGAATGTTGTGCCCCTAATCGCATTTTCCCCGTAAGTCGTGCAGCTTTTGTTGCACAATTTAGCACAGCATGACGACTTTTAGGAATGCATATATGGTGTTATTGCAGAACTGACAGTGTGGGGCAATAGCATTTGTTTTTTCTTGAAACACAAGGACTGTGTTGGCTGTTAAGAACTTTCTCTCAAATTGTGTGGTCTGCACGGTAGAGTAGATTCTATCCTCTGGGTCAGTTACAAAATTATAGAATGATAAGAGATTTTCAGAAATTATTTAATTAGGGTACTTCATTTAATCGGGGAACAGAGTTTCAGAGAGGTTAAATGACTTGCCTAAAGTCACACAGCAAAAGAGAGACAGATCTAGCATCAGAGTCTAGGTCTCTTGACCCCTACCTCGTCTAGCGCTCTTTCTCATTTAGATTAGTTTAAAACGGCGGTTATCACAGGCTAGCCCTTGAACCGGCAGCATCAACATCACCTTCAAACTTGCTAGCAATGTAAACACAGTGGGCTGGGCCCAGTGGTCCTCCAGGTGATTTGGATGCATGCTAAAGTTCAAGAACCACTGGCTTAGAATACAAACCGCCAGCATCTCTGTGACCCAGGAGGCAAAAAAATAATAGTAGTCTATCTAAAATATTAAGCACAATATGAGAAAGTTACATTATTTTTGTGATTTTTCATAGATTCAAAAGAGGTATTTAAAGATATAAGGACAATTCTAAGATCTTTGTTTTATCCATTGTTGCAAGTATACAGCACAAAACAAAAAGTAAGGCAGTTCTGGACTTACTTCCCTTTAGATAGTTTTCAGAGGATAGAAAAAGTGACTTTTTTTCCTGAACATGCTTGATAAGGGCAAGCTACAGAAAGCACACATATATGTGAAAATCTATGTATGTGAAAATCTGGGGGTGTTTGTTTAGTTATAATCTTGGGAATAACAAAATAGTAACCAAAGAGATTAGTCAGACTGAATAGTTTACTGAGAACTAGAAAGAGAGAGAGCTAAATAGCTATGAATTGCCTTTCCTGTTTGCCCAACTGACCACTGGAATATGAAGTTGTGTGAGCCTGGAAGATGGGGGACATTTTCTTAAATTCTTTACAACCCAAGGAATTTCCAGCAGCTAGTTTTAGTTTATATACGTAAGTGTTTGGGGGCCAGTCTAGAACTTTTACTGGGGGACTTAGAACATGTATGTTAGCCTAAATTCAGTTAGGAATCAATGTAAGAGGTTTTGGATCTCCCTTAGTTATACAGAAGGATAAGAACACTTTTCAGCCATAATAAACGTTTCGTGTGCTTTTCCCACTTCTCTCATTTGGAGTAACTATAGGCCTTAATGTCGGCTGAAGACCAGAAATGACGAGAGCAATTCAGCTAAGAGCTCATCTACACAGTCTCACTTGCTGGGCTTATCCTGGCTCACAGCTCACTAGGTGGCCTTGGGCATGTCACCTCAGCTCTTGGTGCTTCAATATCCTCATCTGTAGAATGGGACAATAGAGCTCCCCTCATGGGTTGTGGCGAGGATGAAATGCAGTTGCACATGTAAAGCCCCAGTCCCTAAGGGATCGCCATGATGTTAACACATACACTTCCAGTGAGTCTGATGCTTTTTTCTACCTCAGTCTAATTTTGGGGGAGCTTTGAGGCTTTGGTCAATTTCTTCATCATCTCTTTGTGACTAGTTGTGTCATTTTTATCTCATTGGTTATGCCCCTCTCTTTGATATTGCTGTTTTTATGTGCTAGTCATTTCCACTTAGGCTGTAATTTCCTTAGGGATGAGGATCATTGTCACTGGTGCACTTAAAACAGTGTCTTTCATAGAGTAGGTGCTCAATAAACCTGTGCTGAATAATTGAGAGAATAGACAAGTAAATGTGGGCCTCGGAAATAAACGGAATATTCCAGCAATTGACTTGCTGGTTGAGAACATTTCTACTTAGATGAACAGTCCAGGAAGTGGGCACACTGAATAAGTAGTATTGTTTGTTTCTTTTGGTAGCAAAAATATCCTTTCATGACGTTAATTTCCCTTCACTTGCACATCAACCAATGTTTTGTTCCTAGAGACCTGACGAAGAACTATAAATCCACTCTGACATGGGTAGTGTCAAGTTGAATATGAAGTAAAAGGAAGGATGGAAATGTGACCATATAAACGAATAGCCCCTATTGTTTCTCATGAACCCATGTGACACTAATCCAGAAATGCATGCCAGGGGCAGTTGAAATATGCCTTGAATTACTGGCAGTGATGCTTCTGGAACTGTGCATGTGGCATGATTTATATCCCAATGTTCTCAATCAGATTCTAGGGATCGATCAATCACACTATCAAAAACAAAGAAACAGGTGTGTTTTCTAAAATCATGTGCTTGCTAAAGGCATCTTTTCTCCCCGTATTGGTACGACTCCTTAAATGCAGTTTGGGATTTTTCCCTCTGTCTAGTGAGAGGAAAGTTGCCAGTTGAATTCTCGCTTGGATAAAGCGGGTATGGGCTTCCATTCACTGACCCTAAGACTACACTGCAGTTACAGCTCAGGTCATTAGTGAAGTGCTTTGAAGGCTCTGTTAGGCAAAGCTCACTTTAATGGTGCCAATGGCAAGGTTGAGTGATGGAAGGAACAGCTGAGCTGGCCTGAACAGGCACTGCAAGGACCTCCGCTGATCTGGGTAGAACATATTTTAATGTTCCATTTAGATTAGCTGGTGAAAATGATAGCTATTTATTAAGATCTTTGTATGAGCTTTTGGTTCAAGACAGACATTTTTCTTATATTTCTCTTGAGTTTTTATTAAAAGGCTAGTAAAGGATTAACAAAAGCAAGTAGGATGGCAGGGAAGATATCTGAAGATAAGATGAAAACAAAATTTCTTGAAAATGAAAAATAGTTGAACTAACATTGGTTGATGAAGCAGGATAAGAAAAGTGATAGCCTGGAGGAGGCGGCTGGGGGAGAGGGGACCAGAACACTGAGCAACCCCCCCAAGAGTTGGGCAGTAGAACCGAGTGGAACTGCAAATACAGTTTATTTGAAAGTTGAGAACAAAACCAGAGTTCTCCCCCGTCACTTCTACCACATATGCGCAACATTTACACTGTTCCATTTCTTGGCTGTCTTATAAACTTTTACGGAAAACCTGAATCTTAGATAACATATTGTAGCAAATAGGGTTCTGAGTTTTCTCCTTGAGGATTCTTATTGTTGCTGTTTTAGTTTGTTGTTGTTTTGCTTATTTTCCTTTGTTTTGTTTTTAGTAACTTACCTGAACTTGATCTGTTGAATCTATTTTCCCTATGACGTGTGGCTGCTGCTGTCTCTGCTCAAATTTTAAAAACTTTAATGTTTAAGTTTTAGCTTAGTCTTATGTTGGCTCTCAGTGTCTTCATAGCTCCGTGGTCAACCAATGTTTGTCCACAGATACCTTGAGCCAGTAAGATTTCCCTCCTTTGCTGATGGATCCGTGTGTGGGGTTGGGAACACATTAAACATTCAGATAGTTTTCAAATGTTCATGGATTTACTTTCTTCCAGGTCCTCCTGGGTCTTCCGTGCAGATCTGCACATCATCCAAGTCAATTGGGGATGTGTAGACAGCTTGGGCCCTCTTGAGTCTTCCCCGTACAGGTGCACTGCCTCCTGGTCACAGGGTTCTGTGAAGTACCCATCCAGCCCTTCTTTGGCTCTCTCATCTCCATCTTCCTCTTGTCAAATTTCCAATTAGTCAAGTGGTCTACTGCTCCCCCAATGTGGGACTTCAGCTCAGGGTAATAGAACCATGGGCTGTCATCATTTGTTTCCCAGTGAGTTTGCCCCTTTCACTCACAATACAACTGGCTATGGGTTTTCTGTCCTCAGCAACAAAATTAGTTCATCCCCCTTCAGCAGTGAAACTGCTGATTTTTATGGCCAGCCCTTCCTTGGAAGCACTACAACACTGGCCCAGCTGGAGTGCTGTGAGGGGGCACTGCAGATGCTAGAGCAACCTTGGCCAAAAATGCCACAGACTGCCACAGTTCTTACCTTAATTTCTGCAGTTCCCCATGAATGAATGTTCCTCCATTTGTTGTTTACTTCTGGTCACTTTCCAGAGCACTGAATTTACTCTTTTGTACCTTTCTTTCTTCCAATTTTTTATTGTTTCTTGGGGGCTGGGGTTTGACAGTCTCATCATTCTGTCATATCCATATCCCCTACATTCATTTTTGAAAGATATTTTCCTTGGGCATAGAATTTTATAATTAGCATTGTTTTTCTTTCTGCACTTTAAAGGCATTCATCCATTATCTTCCAGATTGCATAGTTTCTGATGAGAAGTCTACTGTAATTCTTATCTTTGTTCTTCCATTTATGACATGCTTCTATTCTGTAGCTACCTTCAAGAGTTTTTCTTTGCTGTTGGTTTTCAGAAGTTTGTATGTGATTTATCTGGGTGTGTGTGTTTTATCCTACTTGGTGTAATCTGACGTCCTTCAATCTCTGCTTTGGTGTCTAGCATTTAATTTGAGGGAAATCTTAGTCATTATTGCTTTAATGGTTTTTCTGCCCTGTGCTCTCTGTCTTCTTGTTCTGCATTCAAAATTACAGGTATGTTAGTCTATTTGGAATTATTCCACTACTCTTAGATGCTCTGCTCTAATTTTTTTTCACTCTCTTTTTATCTTTATGTTTCAATTTGGGTAATTTCTGTTGGTGATAGATTGTGTTCAACTGACTCTTTTCTCAGTTGTACTGTGACTACTAATGAGCTTATTGATGGCATTCTGCATTTCTCTTGCCATAGTATTCATTTCTAGCATTTCCATCTGATTTTCTTCATATTCCTTCTCTGCTGAAATTCCTCAGTTATTCGTTATGTTGTCTACCTTTTATATTAGAGCCTTTGACAGATTAATTACATATTTTCTTCCAGCTTTGTTGAGATATAATTGACATCTAACATTGTGTAAGTTTAAGGTGTATGATGTGATGACCTGGTATATGTATATATTGCAAAATGATTACCATAATAAGGTTGGTTAACACACCTATCACCTCACATAGTTACCTTTCTGTGTGTGTGTGTGTATGGTGAGAACTTTTAAGATATACTCTCTTAGCAACTTTCAAGTATAAAATACAGTATTAACTATAGTCATCATGCTGTACATTAGATCCCCAGAAATTATTTATCTCATTAACTGGAAGTTTGTACCCTTTGACCACATTCACCCATTACCGTAACTCCTCACTCCTACCTCTGGCAACTACCAATCTTCTCTCCATTTCTATGAGTTCAGATTTTTAAGATTCTACATATAAGTGAGATCATACATTATTTGTCTGTATCTATATGACTTATTTCACTTAACATAGTGTCCTCAACTGTCATCCATATTGTCGCAAATAGCAGGATTTTCTTCTTTTTTGTGGCTGAATAAATATATATAACATATCTTCTTAATCCATTCACCCAGTGATGGACACTTAGGTTGTTTCCATGTCTTATTATTGTAAATAATGCTACGGTGAACATGGGGGTGCAGATATCTCTTCAGGACAGTGATTTCATGTCCTTCAGATGAACACCCAGAAGTGGAATTGCAGGAACATATGATATTTGTTTTTAATTTTTTTGAGGAACTCTCACACTGTTTTCCACAGCAGCTTTACCAACTTACATTCCTACCAACAGTGCACAACGGTTCCTTTTTTCTCCACATCTTCACTAGCACTTGTTATCTCTTGTCTTTTTGGTAATAGCCAATCTAACATGGGTGAGGTGATATCTCATTGTGGTTTTGATTTGCATTTCCCTGATTATTAGTGATGTTGAGCACCTTTACATGTACCTGTTGGTCATTTGTATGTTTCCTTTGGAAAAATGTCTATTCAGGTCCTTTGCCCATATTTTAATTAGCTTTCTTTGTTTTTTTTTTTTTTTTTTACTATTGAGTTGTATAAGTTGGATATTAACCCCTTATCACATATGTTTTGTGAATATTTTCTCCCATTCTGTAGGTTGCCTTTTCATTTTGTTAATTGTTTCTTTTGTTGTGTAGAAGTTTTTGAGTTTGATGTTTTGAGTTTGATTTTTGCATTTGTTATGTGTGCTGTGTCATATCCAAAAAATAATTACCAAGACCAAAGTCAAGGAACTTTTCCCCTACTATTTTCTAGGAGTTTTATGGTTTCAGAGCTTACATGCAAGTCTTTAATCCCTTTTGAGTTAATTTTTGTGAGGGGTGTAAGACAGAGATCCAGTTTCATTCTTTTGCATGTGGATATTCAGTTTTAGCAACTATATTTTTTGAAGAGACTATCTTTTCCACATGAGTATTTTGGACTCCCTTGTCAAATATTAGTTGACTGTATAAGCATGGGTTTATTTCTGGGCTCCTGATGCTGTTGAATTGATCTATGTGTCTGTTTTTATGATAGCACTGCACTGTTTTGGTTAAGATAACTTTGTTGTATAGCTTGAATTTAGGAAGTATGATGCTCCCAGCTTTGTTCTTGCTCCAGATTGCTTTGGCTATTCAAGGTCATTTTGGTTCCATACAAATTTTTGGATTGTTTTTGCTATTTCTGTGAAGAATGCGTGGAATTTTCAGAGACTGCATTGAATCTATAAATGGGTAGTATTGACATTTTAACAATATTAATTCTTCTGATCCATGAAGATGGGATATCTTTCCACTTATTTGTGTCTTCTTCAAGTTCTTTCACCAAAGTCTTATAGTTTTCAGTGTATAGATTTTTCACTACTTGGTTAAATTTATTCCTAAGTATTTTATTGTTTCTGGTGCTATTGCGAACGAAATTGTTTTCTTTATTTCTTTTTCAGATTGTTGTTGATGTATAGAAATGCAAGGATTTTTGTATATTGATTTTGCATGCTGAAACTTTATTGAATTTGTTATTAGTTTTAGTAGTTTTTGATGGAGTCTTTAGGGTTTTCTATATATAAGATTATGTCACTTGCAAACAAAGATAATTTTACGTCTTCCTTTCTGAATTGGATGCCTTTTCTTTCTTTCTTTTTTTTTTCTTCTTTGCCTGTTTGTTCTGGCTAGAACTTCCCAGTCAACATATTCCTATGTTGAATAGGAGTGGTAAGAGTGAGCACCCTTGTATTGTTCTGATTTTAGAGGAAAGATTTCAACTTTTCACCATTCAGTATGATGTTAGCTGTGGGCTTGTCATATATGGCCTTTATTCTGTTGAGGTTTGTTTCTTCTATACAATTTGTTATCATGAAACGATGTTGAATTTTGTCAAATACTTTTTCTGCATCTATTAAGATGATCATATGATTATTATAATAAATTCTGTTATTGTGATGTATCACATTTATTGATTTGCATATGTTGAGTCATCCTTGCATCCCAGGGATGAATCCCACTCGATCATAGTGTATGATCCTTTTAATGCACTGTTGAATTTGGTTTGCTAGTATTTTGCTGAGAATTTTTGCATCCATATTCATTGAGGATATTGGCCTGTAGTTTTCTCGTAGTGTCTTTATCTGGCTTTGGTATCAGGGTAATACTTGCCTTGTAAAATGAGTTTGGGAACGTTCCCTCCCCTTCAATTTTTTGGGAGAGTTTGAGAAGGATTGGCATTGATTTTTCTTTAAATGTTTCACAGTATTCAACAGTGAAACCATCTGGTCCTAGGCTTTCCTTTGTTGGGAGGTTTTCGATTACTTATTTAATCTCCATACTTGTTATTGGTCTGTTCAGGTATTCTATTTCTTCATGATTCAGTCTTGGCAGGTTGTATGTTTCTAGGAATTTATCTATTTCTTCTAGGTTGTCCAATTTGATTAGTACATAATTTTTCATAGTAGTCTCTTATGGTCCTTTGTATTTCTGTGGTATCTGTTGTAATACCTCCTCTTT
This sequence comes from Equus quagga, assembly GCF_021613505.1. Classification (NCBI taxonomy): domain Eukaryota; kingdom Metazoa; phylum Chordata; class Mammalia; order Perissodactyla; family Equidae; genus Equus; species Equus quagga. Next base: position 53,787,371 of record NC_060281.1, read on the forward strand.
CATGCGTAATTTTATTTATTTGAGTCCTCTCTTCTTTCCCTTTTTTTCTTCGTTAGTCTACCTAAGGGTTTGTCAATTTTGTTTATCTTTTCAAAGAATCAACTATTAGTTTTGTTAATATTTTCCATTATTTCTCTATTTCATTTACTTCTGCTCTAATCTTTATTATTTCCTTCCTTCCTTCTGCTAACTTTGGGTTTAGTTTGTTCTTCCTTTTTGCTTCCTTGAGGTATAATGTTAGCTCATTTATTTGAAATCTTTCTTTTTTTCTTGATGTATACTTTTATAACTATAAACTTTCCTCCTATAACTTCTTTTGCTGCATCTCATAAGTTTCGGTGTATTGTGTTTCCATTTTCATTTGTCTCAAGATTTCTTCAATTTCCCTTTTGATTTCTTCTTTGATCCACTGGTTGCTCAGAAGTGCATTGTTTAATTTCCATGTTTGCAAAATTTCCAGCTTTACTCCTGTTACTGATTTCTAGAGTCATACCATTGTGGTTAGAAAAGATACTTGAAATAATTTCTATTTCTTGAATTTGTAGACACTTGTTTTGTAGCTTAATATATGATCTTCCCTAGAAAATGTTCCATGCATGCTTAGGAAGAATGTGGATTCTGCTGCTATTGGATGGAATGTTCTGTATATATCTATTAGGTCCATTTGGTCTGTAGTGTTGTTCAACTCCACTATTTCCTTATTGATTCTCTATCTGGGTAATCTATTCTCTATTGAGAGTGGGGTATTAAAGTCCTCAACTATTATTGCATTGATGTTTATTTTTCCTTTTAGTTCTGTTAGTATTTGCTTTATGTTTAGGTGCTCTGATGTCGGGTGTATGAATATTTACATTTTTTATATCTTCTTGATGAGTTGACCATGTTATCATTATATAAATGACCTTCTTTGTCTCTTGTGACCATTTTTAGCTTAATGTCTATTTTGTCTCATATAAGTAGCTACCCCTTCTTTCTTTTGATTATCATTTACTTGGACTATCTTTTTGCATCTCTTCACTCTCAGCTTATGTGCGTCCTTCAAGTTAAAGTGAATTTTTTGTAAGCAGCATATTCTTGTTTCTTATTTTTTAATCACCCACCCATTCTACATCTGTTGATTGTCAAATTTAATCCATTTATGTATAAAGTACTTATTAATAGGTAAGGACCTGCTACTACTATTTTGTTAGTTGCTTTCTGACTGTTTTGTAGATCCTTTGTTCCTTCTTTCTTTTCTTGCTGCCTTCCTTTGCAATTTGATGACTTTTTGTAGTGTTATTCTTTGACTCCTTTATTATAATCTTTTGCATATCTACTACAGATTTTTCTTTTGTGGTTACCATAGGCTTACATAAAATATCTTATACTTATAACATTTTGTTTTAAGCTGAAAACAACTTAAGTTTGATAGCATACAAAACTTTATACTTTTGCTTCTCCTTCATTTCACATTTTAGATTATTGAGGTTACAATTTACATCATTTTTGTATCCATAAGAAATTATTATAGCTATAGTTATTTTTAATATGTTTGTTTTTTACCTTTTAAACTAGAGTTGTAAGTGATTTACATACAACCTTTACAATATTAGAGAATCTGACTTTGACTATATATTTACCTTTACTAATGAGTTTTACAAATTCATGTTTTTATGATGTAATTAATATCTTTTCATTTCAGTTTGTAAAATAGCCTTTAGTATTTCTTTTATGGCATGTCTAGTATTGATAAACCCCTTAGTTTTTGGATTTTTCAAGAAAGCTTTTATCTCTCCTTTGTTTCTAAAGAACAGCTTTGTCAGGTACAATATTCTTGGTTGACCTTTTTTTCTTCAAATATTTTGAAAATATCATCCCATTCTCCCTTGGCCTGCAAAGTTTCTGCTGAGAAATCCCCTGACAGTTTTATGGGGGCTCCCTTGTATGTGACAGGTCATTTTTCTCTTGCTGCTTTCCAAATTTTCTTTGTCTTTGTCTTTTGACAATTTAATTAAACTGTGTCTTAGTGTAGCTCCTTTCAGGTTCAACGTATTTAGAATCCTTTGAGTCTCATGAATCTGGATGTCCATGTCTCTCCTCATGTTATGGAAGTGTTCATCATTTCTTTAAATAGACTTTCTGTCCCTTTCTCTTTCTCTTCTGCTTTCATGAGTTCCATAATGCGTACATTGCTTCTTTTTATGGTTTCCCATAAGTCTTGTTGGCTTTCTTCACTCTCTTTCATTCATTTTGTTTGCGGGGTTTTTTTTTTTTCTCCTCTGACTGTCTAATTTCAAATGATCTGTCTTTGCATTCATGGATTATTTTGTCTGCTTGGTCTATTCTGCTGTTGAAGCTCTCTATTAAATTCTTCAGTGCAATCTTTATATTATTCAGCTCTAGAATTACTGCTTTTTGTGTTTTTTTGATGGTTTCTATTTCTTTGTTGTATTTCTCATTTTGTACATGTGGTGTTGTTTCCAATTTCATTTAGTTGTCTGTCTGTGTGTTCTTGTAGTTCCCTGAACTTGTTTTAGAAGAGTATTCTGAATTTTTTTGTCAGAGAGTTCCTAGATCTCCATTTCTTCAGTGTTAGTTATTGGAGCTTTATTTTTTTCCTTTGGTGGTGTCATATTTATCTGATTCTCCATTATCTCTGTATTGTTGCATTGATATCTGCACATTCCAGTAAGAAGTCTCCTCCTCCAGATTTACAGGTTCATTTCAGTAGGGAAAGATCTTTATCAGTCAACTCAGCATGGGGTACTGGATTGGTCACATGGTAGCATCCACGGGCATGCAGGGCTTGTTATCCGGTTCTTTGGTTGGGCAAGGCCACTGTTCATGCTCTGAGGTTAGGGGGGGAGGGGTGCCACTCTCTGGGCTCTGTGGTTGGGTGGACCTGCTTGCTGGGCTCTGCACTAAGCTAGATTACTAGGTGGGCTCCCTGGTTGGATGTGGCTGCTGGTTGTGTCCATAGTCAGGTGGGGCCACTACCTAGGCTCTGTAATCACCTCTGGTTGGGTGGGGTTGCAGGCCCTAATCCCTTTCAGGATGACGCTACTGGTTGGATTCTGTAACTGGGCGGGGCTATGGGCTGTGATCCCCATTGCTGTTGGTTGCATAGAGCTTCAGGCTGTGCTACATGACTGGATGGTACTGCTGGCTGTATTCTGTGTTCAGGCAGGGCCATAGGACAGGCTTCATGGTGGGCCAGGCCTCAGGCTGCAGTCTGCAATCAGGTGGGGCTGTAGACTGTGCTCTCAATTTGGACAAAGCTGCAAGCTGGGCTTGTAATCGAGTAAGCCACTGACCATGCTTTGCTGTTGAGTGTGGTTACTAGTTGGGCTTCCTCATCATATGGGGCCTTCAGCTGTACCTTTCCAGTTGGGTGAGGTTGGAGACTATGCCCTATGGTTGAGTGGCATTGCTATCTGCAATCCCTGGTTGGGTGGGGCCACAGGCTATGCTCTGTGATTGGCAGGGGTCACTGGTTGGACTCTTTGCCTGGGCAAGGCCATAGTGTGTGTTCAACAATCAAGCAGGGCCATATTCTGGGTTCCACTGCTGAGTAGCATTGTAGATTGGGCTACATATCTGAGTGTTACCATACGTTGGGCTCTGAGGCTCAGGGTCACTGTTCAGGCTCTCTGGTTATGCAGGGCCAGAGGCTGTGCTCAACAACTGAGGAAGCCTACTGGTTTGGCTCCCTGCCTATGCAGGCTATAGGATATTTTCTGTGACTGCCAGGCATCTGTGTCCATGCTTCCCAGTGGGGCAGGACTAGAGACTATGCTCAGCAGTTGGGTGGACTGCAAGTTTGCACCCTTGCCTAGGGGGGCCATAGGATGCGCTCCACAGACAGTATAGCCCTTTGGCTGAGGATTCAAATCAGGCAGAACTGCCAACTGAGCTTCCTGGCCAGACGGGGCTACCAGCTCAGCTTTACAGATGGGCAGAGCTGCTGGCTGGAATTTCTGCTTGGGTGCTGTGGCAAGCAGGAACATGGTCCACTAAGTTCTCAGCAGTGGTTTCTGTAAACCCTGACCCCTTCTCCATCTTTATCTGATCCCTAGTGGTTGAGTTCCACAGGTTCCCCCAGTGATCCTCATGAAGTAAGACCCAAGTGAGCTTCCCAGGAAATATCCTTCAATCTTGGGAAGGTGGATTCCACCTTGGGTTCTCTTTTTCCCACTGGAGAAACCATAGACTGGAGGAGGGGCCCCCTCCATTGGGCACCGTGCTGGCCTGGCGGTGGGCGATGTGGTCAAAGTGGAAGTGCTCTTCTTAGCCTTCTAATGCGGTGCTTCTCAGTCTCTGTTGTTCAGGGGAAAACCTCAGTTTTACTCCCTGGGTTCCAGGATTTTCACGATGGTGTCTTGTCTATGGATAGTTGCTAGCTGTACTTCTTGTGAGGGTGATTGAAGTTGGGAATGACCTATGTCGCCATCTTGATGATGTCACTCTATCTAATTATATTATTTTAAATTCTCTGTCTAAAAGTTCCAACATCTGGGTCATATCTGAGTCTGTTTCTGTTGATCATTTTATCTCTTTGACAGGGTATTTTGGTTTTTTTTTCCGTCCTCCTTTATTTATCACCTAACATTGTTTGAAAGCTGATAACTTTGGAAAAGACAGTAAAGACTGAGGTAAATATCATTTATGCCCAGAAGTGGCATGGTTTTATTTTGCTAGTCTTTCCATGTTGGGGGAACTGGGGGTGGTTGGGCTGGTTAGTCTAGTCAGATCTGAGCTGGGTTTGGTTTTTGTAGTTATAGTTATCATTGGTGAATCACAGGTTTAAAACTCCCCTAGTTTTAACTTCTGCTTAGAATGGTGGCTGGTTTTTGGAGAAATTTCCTCAATGTCTGCTCAAGCTTCAAGTTTAAGTGTGTCCTTTGTGACTGTAATTGAAGGAGCATCTCTCTCCATATTCTTCCCCCTTTCCCACCCGTACATTGATGTTACTTGCTACTCAACACTTGGTTGCCTGATGGTAGGTGGGTGAGTATTCTCTTCAGGCAGGAGCTGGGTCTCTGGGTCTCCAAGGTGGAGCCATCTCAGTGATCCTGCTCCTCTTTCTTAAGTGGGAGACTTCTAATAGTTTGGGCCAGGATGTTTTCTTGCCCCTACCCCAGGGCTAGAGGGTATTTTTATGTTCTCTTCTCCCAGCTGGGATGGGTCTTAACCTCAGCTGAGGGACAACAGGGTTTGCTGCCTTTCCCCAGAAAAGTAAGACTTTTCTCCTGAGAGGAGATAAAAGTGGAGTATCTGGTTGGGGCTTTGTGCTTTTTTGCGGTGGCTTCTGTTCCATCACAAGGGCGGATTTTCTTGACCAGTGTTTCTACCAACAGCAGCTCTATTGACATTTTGTACTGCAGAATTCTTTGTTATAGGGTGCTAGTGCATGTACTGCAGGATGTTTAGCAATATTCCTGGCGTCTAACCACTGGATGCTACTAGTATAGCAGCCATGCACCGAAACATGGCTATCAAAAATGTCTCCAGACATTGCCAAATATCCTCTTGGTGTAACAACTGCTCCCCATTTAGAGCCACTACTCTGAACTCTCACCTTGCTCCCAGACTTTCTTCTGAGAACCCAGGAGGTCCACAGAGAAGAGCCTGTGAGCGGTTCTGAATTCCCCTTCTGTTTGAAGATCCCACAAGTTCTCTGTTCTCACACGAGGCCACATTCAGACTTCAGAAATTTGTTAACAACTTTTAGCTATATTCTTCTTACTGGCTCACAAGGGGTCTCATGTCTGCTCCAGTAAGCAAGTGCCTGCATCCTGTCACTCCTTGGAGGCACCTATCTTTCCCTACATTTTAGGTTAGTTGGTTATGCTGTGACTTCAGTTCTCTGAGGGGTTTAATAAAAGCTGTGAATTTGCATCTATTCTGGATATTTTTTGTGTTATGTCTGGGAACAACACCCTTTCCAGCTTTCTATATCTTAAGTGGAGGCTGGAAGTTTGACGTACCTAATTTTTAAATTTTGTCAACTATCATGCACAAGAATTGGAGACTTTTGGAGGTTAAGCAACTTCCCCATGTGCAAGAGATATGAACCAATGCCTTTCTAGCTGAAAACATAAGTTCATTCCACACTGTTATTCTGACTCTTTATGTAGAGTGATAATGTATTAGGTTTAAATAGTAACTTTCCAAGTAGGTTTTATATTCCCCTTTATATTTATTTTTTAATATTTATTTAGATGGTAGTGCATAAAACTACTGCTAAGGATGAAGGTGGAGTATGGTAGAGCAGTTCATTGTCATGGTATTAGGCCTACTCTTATCTCTCTCCCAGAAGTTTCAAATTCAGATGCCTGTAGGGACCAGGCAAGAAATATAAATAAGTGGAATATGCTGGGTCTATGTTCACTCTTATTTTCATTGACACACGTGGCTCTACTTTTGATAGAGGCAGGGATACAGGGAAATATTTCCTTATAAGAAAACAGTAGTGCAAGCAGAATGATATGTGGGTACTCTCTCTCTCTCTGCCTGAGGACTGGCAGAATTTATTTGCTCTGCACAGATTTTTTTTTTAACTGAGACATGTATTGTGACAGGTCCTGGGCACTGCCTGTTGTCTTAAAGCCACATTTCATTTCCCTATCTGCCCCTGAGATCATTTCATTCAATGTTAAATACTTATCAGGCACCTGCTACTTGTCAGGCTATGAGGATGCAGCAATGAATTAAACGAGCCCTGCCCTTATGGAGCTTACATTCTGGTTTGTGGTCTGCAATAGGGAGAGTGGGAACTGTAGACCTGGAGAGAACTGGGTAAAGGGTGTGCTGCCACCACTCTCTACGGATGTCCACTCTATGTTGCCAAATATTTTTAATTTTCCAAGAGAAGCCAGAAGTCAGATTTTTACTGCAATTTTCTTATTTTTAAATATTGGCTCAACATGCTTTAAATCACGGTGGAGGTCAAACAAAACATGTTTGCAGACAGAATCTGGCTTGCGACCTCTGTCTAACACCATCTTTGCCCTTGCTGGTCTGCTTGAGAAGAAAAATGCAATGGAATGACAGCTGTAGCCATGTTAATTCCCTTCTCTGGAAGCAATGAACCAGTTGTCAGAGATTTGGCAATTCCAGGATTTAATTTGCAATACAAGGTCAACAATTTCAGTGAGAGCCATTTTAAAATCAGCATGAAGACAAATAAACCAAAAAAAAAGTGACTGTACAAATTAGCAGGTGCTTACTAACCTGGACTCGGTAGAATGTGGTCAACAGGTTACCGGCAAGCAGGTTATATTGCACTTATCAACCTGCTTGCAAGTTTGAGACTCTTTCAAAAGATGATTCCTATTGTAGGGCACTTGAATTCAACAAACACGTTACACTGTGGTCCAATTTGTAGCCATAGGGGGACGTTTGTAATGGTGCCCATTAGTTTATTAAGTGTTCCTAAAAGGCCAAAACCAAAGGTTTTAGTAAATTTATAGCATTTATAACTGTAATTTTCCTTTTCTTTTGAAAGGGAAGCTACTTTGGACTTTCTTGACAATGTAGGACACACAGATTATTTATCAAATACATAGGTTCTCTGATTGGCTCCACATTTTGCCACTTACCCAAGTGATAGGTTTTTCCGGGGGGTGTGGTGGCTGCTCATTAATCACTAACTCATTGAAATTATTATTTGCTGACAAATTCTAGCCATTGTTCTATGAAAATGTCTTCTCATTTTCACTGCCATTCTGTGTTCATGGTTTTCTTCCACCTATCTTTTCTTATTTGATTCCTAGTGCTGCCCGTTCCTCAAAGTTCACTCTGATGCCTGTGCAGCCTTTTAACTGATTTGGTGTCTCTGGCCTCTAGAACTTGCCTGAGACCTATTTTCTCCAGCCACTGTCCTTGCCACACCTCTTGGTAGTTGAAGGGTTGTTTATGGCCTTTGAGCAATTCCTCCCACTTTCGAGGTCTTCTAATCAAATTCCCCCGGAATTGCACTGGGGACACACATTCATGTCTCAATATTTAGATCAGAGCCAACACGTTGCCCACATCTTTTTATGCCCTACAGCCAGGTCACATGTCACTGATATTTCTCTGGCTGAAGGTGGGTCCGTTGTTCTTCATCACCTCAGTTCTGAGGTTGTCTCCCAGTTGTAAGGGATCTGACTACAAACCCCAAATTCCAGCTTGTAGAAATGTGGAGACTGAGATTCTTTATGGCAAATAATGCCTGATCGAAGCTCTCAGAGATTGCCAAGCAGGGAGGGACTCTAGGCCATACCCTTTGCTCATGACAGAGGAATCTACAGCTTGACTTCTCTTCTAGTGAGAGCTGCTTTTTAAATGCTGCACCGCTTGGTTCTATCAAACCACTTTCTAAATTCAATCACATAATTATGTGATATAATGCAAGGATTTTGATCTTATTTCATAATTGTACTGAGTCTCTCATTGCACACAACACTGCTTTCTGAATATCGGTGCAGAAAGATGTTTAAAATTCAGCCTTCTGTGAAGGGAGGGAAGTGGTGCCTTATTTGAAAGTTTCCTGAGCATTTTATTGATGTTAATAGAGGCAATCTGTGCTTTTTTGGCTTATTACATTTTAAATTATATGTTAGCAAATAAATTTACGATGACAAAAACATGAGCAACTTTATAAATTACAAACCTTTTAAAGACAAATATTAACTATTAGATTAATACTAAATTCAAGGAAAGAAAAAAGAACAGATTTTCATTTCCCATATGTTCCCAGAAATATATGCTTTTGAATTACTCTTCAGTCACTGTGCTGTGGAAAAAATAAGCTAGTCAACCTTCAATTTCTGTTATTGTCTAAAATTTTCTCATTCTGATGTTGATTTTTTCTTTTAAGTAATGTTACATGTATTTCCCTTATTTTAGGAAGTAATCAATATAATCTTTGAAACTTTTATGTTAGTCTTACATAAAAAAGTAAGAATTTTTTAATTAACCCTAGAAGTTCTATAATATTTCATTTTTCAACACTGAAAGCCATATAAGATGCTTATATACACTTTGTGAAATGACTTTTTAAAGCTATGATTGAGAGCTCTGAATAAAAAAAATGTGTCACATGTACCACTCATACACGATGTACTTTGTTTTACTGCCAAATACTGATAACCAGTGCAAAAGGGCAAATTCCAAATTTAAAAGGCTCCTTTGGAGAATGTTTGTAATAATCTAATAAATGCTGGACTATTGCTCATTTTTAAAATTTCCCATTCATTATAATCATCTAGCTCCATGCTGTAATCTAGTGTAATATTTTTATCAATTGAAATAATATCAAATGGAATAGCTTGCAGATTCAACTAGATACTTTATCGTATGACTCTAAGGAGTTTTAAGAGTGCTAAAAACACATTTCCTTTTATTAAAATTTGTGTACTCCATATCTTTGCTGGATAATGTTCTCAGGATTTAATCTGCTTGTCCTCTAAATACACATACTTATCACTGACTTTATCAGATATTATCTATTTATGAAAGTTGCAAAACTGGATCCTAATTTTTAAAAATATAAGTATAGCACAACCACCTAAAGTATGTGACAGTGAGCTTTCATCATAACTTCATTGCGGTCTGTATTGGTTACCTTTTTGACATAAAAACAAGAAGTTTAGGCTATCTAGATGAAGTCTGAACTTTTTCTAGAGATTATCTTTGTAAAACGTCTGGTGAATATTCGCCAACTCTCAGTTTATTAGGAATCTGGTTAAATAAACAAGAACAACAGCGATAGAAACAAGACACCAAATTAAATCCTGCTCATTTTATACCGAGATTTCTCGGGACCGTTAAGAAGCATGAAAGCTCCGGCTCTCCAACTCCAAATTGCTTAATATATTTTAAGGTTGGGTCAATTCATTCTAGTTTTCAAATGTTATTTTTCTTTTTTAGAGGAACTTGATTTAAATCTGTGCATTGCCAAGGGCAAGGAGCCAAGAACATGGATAGAGAGGTAAGATTGATATAGACCCTCTGATTTTTTTCCTTTAAAAGCAGCCTTTTAAGCTTTATTTTTCATAATATTATCCATGGGCAGAAAGTATAGAAGTGAGTAGAACTTTAGTCTCCCCTGTAGCAGGCACGAGTAAAGAGGATGATTAACGAGTACAGCACACAATGTGATAGCAGAAGAGCGTCTATAGGAGTTAAACAAAAGTGCCTTCAGAGCTTCCAAGGGTTCCCATGATCCATAGTAGGACCTCATTGTGCCTGTCCACTGTTTCTATTTTTGATTAGATTTATAAACACAGCACCACATATTTCCATGTGGCTTATCGCCCAGGGGCAGAATTAGATTGACTGCACTGAAACTGTGAGGCCTGTGAGTTTTGGGCAAGGGCTAGAGTGAAATAAGTAGTGTAATTGTTTTTGTGGAGTGACCGTGGGACCTCCTCTGTTCTGAATTACACATGGCTCAACCCTTTGACCTAACCAGTCTCAGCGATGGCTGGCACAACTCCGAAAGCTGTGCTGAAAGGGTCCATCACTGACAAGCCGGCACGTTATCTGTCAGGCGAGATGTGGGCCCACGACCATATTAAACTATAGTAGTTACTAATGAGACCACGTTTGTGCCCACCTCAGCTTCATTTAACCTATCATCATAGCAGTTGTTATTTCCACAGGAGGTGCCAATGCAAGAAATCTTTGGAATCCAAATGTATCACTGACCCTTTGATTAACAAAATATGTATTTTGTTAATTTGCTAAATTTTGGATCATCTTCAAGGATATTTTGCCAAATTTTCAAACTTTATTATGAAGATATTTTTAGAAATACACAAGGTTTGAGAAAATATTCTGTCTTAATTAAAGTTCTTTCATTGCAATGAGTTTAATTTAAATCCTTTAAAAATAGATGATAGCCCACTGATACAATCCCTCAAAGGAATCAGAGCTAAGGGGGATGCAGAGAACTTCTAGAAAAGGTTGGTGAGAATCCTTTGTGCTGACATTTTTGCATTTGTGGAGAGTTTATTCTGTGATTCACATGATGATGAGCTAGATAAATGTGTCCATACCTAGGTATGATTTTCAAGTCATCCATTTAAATTTTTATCGTTTATTCAGTCATTACATTTTCAAGGACAATATAAGCAGAGAACTTTGATTTAGTTTCAAGCACTTGACATTATTTCCAAAACTGGTACTGTTTCTGAAACATGTCTAAAAACTTTTGTATCTACTTTTGGCATGGCCAATTTTACAGATTAAAGGTCTCTATAGGTATTTTATGCTTACAATGACTTGGAAGTAATTTAGCATTTAAATTTTGTCTTTCTTATCCGAGGCAACTTCAGGCTGAATATTAATTCAATTCTTAGTTAAATGACATTTAAAATTCTCTTTAAAAAATACACAACGTTACATTTTTAAAAATTTTATTTTTTTATTCTAGGGACTCTAAAACGTGAAAATAGGGAGGTCCCTATCAGATTATTTACAAGAGAAAAAAAAGCCACTGAAATATCCTATGAAAGCCCCCCAACAAAACGGCATTCAGCCCTGCCCAGCCTTATTCTCATTAGCAGCAAAGAGTTTGCTCTCCACTAATCGAACGTGGAACGCTTAGAGCAGACAGGTGCAAATTGCAAGCTGTTTCACTTTGGCTGTTATCCCTTAAATCGACAAAGTAATAGACTGGGAGAACAAAAAAGGTTCCAGCTCAAGCTGCATAAATGAAAGTCTTAACAGGGACACACCAGCTGGCTGGGAGAATTCTCTGTAGTGAATACTAAATATTACCTTTATGCCACTTGCCAAGGAAAACGGCTTCAGTAACAGCCCCTACCTTTTATTATGGAGATGACGTTCCTTCAAAACCGTATTTTGCTTGACTGTAAAGGAGACACTATGGCCGAAGTGGATGAGAACAGATGCCAACATACCTGTTACTGTTTACCATCATTACACTCCTCCGAGCGATTCATCAGGCATGAGTGGGTTCCTGGAGGTGGACCAGATTGACAGTATTTCTATCCATGTCTTTTTTTGGCTGATCCAAGCAAAGCCCCAGAGCAGGGAAACAACAAAAACGGTCACCACCACCCCCTCTTCCCTAACGCGATAAATCTGCTGAGCTAGTCTGCGGAAAAAAACAGTTGCTCTTGTTGGGAACACCTACATTAATTTCACGGAACAGACATGCCACGCCAGTACGTGTAGGAATCTAAGGTAGGCGTTTCTGAAAAGGGACCCTAACTCGGTCATTCCAAAGTTGCTCCCTTTTGTGACTTCCCGGTATGCACTGGAACTGCTGTCTGCAAGACGTAACCTTAACTTTAGCTCTGAGGCCGCTGAGTAGGTCTGACTGTGAGATCGTCCCGTGCACGTGACGAGGGGGGACACAACTCCGAGTCGGCCTTGTTTACAGCCGGACAGAAGAAAACAGCTAGACACAAATGAGGGCTGACGGTTTCATGAAGCACAAGTGGTTGATCCCAGATGCAATCTGACTGCCCTGAACTGAGCGATGATCTGTGCAGTATGCAGAATTCACTTTCTTGCTGGTCTGTGCCCACCAGGCTTGGAGGAGCGCTGCCCGCGCCCCTGGGCCACAGCTTTGAGTGCAACCAGAGCTGAACGCTGCACCGTGGGACCCGATTCCTTCTGACAACAATCACATTCTTTTAAAAACTTCATAGGTTTTGGTTGTCACCGGTTATAAACGAGTTTGTTGTTGTTCATGTTCGCTGTTCTGTCGCAGATTCCCTTTCAAGTTGAGGGTGCTGGCGTCAGAAGATATTTGTTGCTTTTTAATGAAAAGGAAAATATCATCGAAAACATTGTCAATTCTTACCAATTTCAGGCAGTTTTGGTTCTTTTCTCTGTCCAAATCACAAAGTATTACTTGTTTTCTTCCGCACTATATAATGTAGCTATATTTAGTAGGATACCCTTACCAAAATAGAAAAGAAGACCAGATTTATCACTATTTAAGCACAAATATAAAAGAAATGTGTTACTAGAAACTGTTCACTTTGATTTGGCTTGGAGTTAGACTATATTATATCAATTAAATAGAAATATGAAAGAAAAAAGCCATGGGGCATATCTGCTGTAATTTTAGTTAAGATTTCTAAATATTTTGCTTTGCTTTGGAACTAAATTGATATCAGTGAGAAGCAGGAAGATACTGATAACTAAATCTTGTTTCTTAATCTAATTTTTGAAATACAATATAAGTATTTAATAAGTTAACGTGAGCTTATTAAAAATAATAACATTTACATGAATGTGCTATGTTAGGCAGTAATGAAGGGAGGAATTGATGTAAAATATGCGTGAAGGATTATTTCACATGAGCTAAAGAGATAAAATCTCTTCAGGAAAGAGAGAGTCTAAATTGAGAAGGAAGTGGAGGAAAATGCAATTTACACTCTTAAAGGTGTCCATGTGTAAAGGGGAGAAAAGAGGGAGGAAATGGGCAAAGGAGAGAAGTTGGAAATCACTCCCAATTTCCTCTTGAACATGTGTTAGTACTAAAGAGGTCACGAAATACAAAGCATCACTCGGTAATCCTCTCAGAGAATTTATCTCTGGTGTGTAGGATCAGGCTTTGCTTTCTTTTTAAATATGTGAACTCGTGAAAATATCTTTGAGACCTTTAGAGAGCAAGTGCATAATTTCATTTGCAGTCCTTAGTAAGGAAATGAGCTCTATGAATAGGCCACATCCATCTATTTAAAAGCGTGTTTAACTCAGTCTGAAAGGAGCGAAGTGCCAAAATTAGTGACCCATGTCAAGAAAACTAATATCTGCCGTTCCCTCAGATGAAGGCTGTGAAAAAAACAATCACACTTCAACTCTCTCTTAATAAAATCTAGGGACATTTAGTGCAGCTGTGAACTGCTGTTTTTAAAAGTTTACCAAGTTTGTAATGAGTGTGGTCTAATCTTACTATATTAAAAAGTGAGCAAATATATAAATCAGTATAATTTATTTTCTATTGTTATTTAAGCATACATTTTAGTGTATGAATAAGTACTATGCATCTTAGCCATTTTCAGGATTTGTATCAGCTTGTGAGACAACTCCTATATGTTATCTGAATCTTTTAAATAGAGCTGTTACAGAGAATGTATCCTTCTACTTTATGGTATAAAATGAAATACCAGAATTCCTTAACTAA